>NW_025959288.1:0-50411 GCF_023159225.1 Perognathus longimembris pacificus | reverse complement strand
TAACAGAGAAAAAAGCTCATTTAGGACCTGCACTTACGAAGGGGGTAGGCAGCTGTATATCAGGGAGTAAACCTTCTGAGAATAAAACCAGCTGGAGCTTGTTAAGGTAATTACACAGGGGAAAGGATAATGTACTGGGAACTCCTCAGAAGAATCTGATTTGTGGTGAGGGGGGAGAGAGATAAAGCTCATTTAGGAACGACATGAACATGCTGCGTAGGTAGCTGTTTATCAGTAAATATCTCCATTGAGATTAAGAAAAGCAGTAGCTGAATAAACTAAGTACTTCCTGGTATGGTTACTGTACTGGTAACTCCCCAAAAGAATCTGGATTGTGGTGAGGGAACAGAGAATAAAGCTCATTTAGGACCTGCACTTACGAAGGGGGGTAGGCAGCTGTATATCAGGGAGTAAACCTTCTGAGAATAAAAACAGCTGCAGCTTGTTAAGGTAATTACACATGGGAAGGATATTGTACTGGGAACTCCTCAGAAGATCTGATTTGTGGTGAGGGGAGAGAGATAAAAGCTCATTTAGGAACGACATGAACATGCTGCGTAGGTAGCTGTTTATCAGTAAATATCTCCACTGAGATTAAGAAAAGCAGTAGCTTAATAAATTAAGTACTTCCTGAAATGGTTACTGTACTGGTAACTCCCCAAAAGAATCTGGATTGTGGTGAGGGAACCGAGAAAAAAGCTCCTTTAGGACCTGCACTTACGTTGGGGTAGGCAGCTATATAACAGGGAGTAAATCTTCTGAGAATAAAATGAGCTGGGAGCTTTTAAGGTAATTACACAGGGGGAAAGGATAATGTACTGGGAAACTCCTCAGAAGAATCTGATTTGTGGTGAGGGGAGAGAGATAAAAGCTCATTCAGGAACGACATGAACATGCTGCATAGGTAGCTGTTTATCAGTAAATATCTCCACTGAGATAAGAAATGCAGTAGCTTAATAAATTAAGTACATCCTGGTATGGTTACTGTACTGGGAACTCCCCAAAAGAATCTGGATTGTGGTGAGGGAACAGAGAAAAAAGCTTAATTTATGACCTGCACTTACGAAGGGGGTTGGCAGCTGTATATCAGGGAGGTAAACCTTCTGAGAAAAAACTAGCTGGAGCTTGTTAGGTAATTACACAGGGGAAAGGATAAGGTACTGGGAACTCCTCAGAAGAATCTGATTTGTGGTGAGGGGAGAGAGATAAAAGCACATTAGGAACGACATGTACATGCTGCGTACGTAGCTGTTTATCAGTAAGTATCTCCACTGAGATTAAGAAAAGCAGTAGCTTAATAATTAAGTACTTCCTGGTATGGATACTGTACTGGTAACTCCCCAAAAGAATCTGGATTGTGTGAGGGAACAGAGAAAAAAGCTCATTTAGGACCTGCATATTACGAAGGGGGTAGGCAGCTGTATATCCAGGGAGTAAACCTTCTGAGAATAAAAACAGCTGGAGCTTGTTAGGTAATTACACAGGGGAAAGGATAATGTACTGGGAACTCCTCAGAAGAGACTGATTTGTGGTGAGGGGAGGAGAGATAAAAGCTCATTTAGGAACGACATGAACATGCTGCGTAGGTAGCTGTTTATCAGTCAATATCTCCACTGAGATTAAGAAAAGCAGTAGCTTAATAAATTAAGTACTTCCTGGGTATGGTTACTGTACTGGTAACTCCCCAAAAGAATCTGGATTGTGGTGAGGGAACAGAGAAAATGGCTCATTAGGGCCTGCACTTACGAAGGGGGTAGCAGCTGTATATCAGGGAGTAAACCTTCTGAGAATAAAAACAGCTGGAGCTTGTTAAGGTAATTACACAGGGGAAAGGATAATGTACTGGGAACTCCTCAGAAGAATCTGATTTGTGGTGAGGGGAGGGAGATAAAAGCTCATTTAGGAACGACATGAAAATGCTGCTTAGGTAGCTGTTTATCAGTAAATATCTCCACTGAGATTAAGAAACGCAGTAGCTTAATAAATTAAGTACTTCCTGGTATGGTTACTGTACTGGTAACTCCCCAAAAGAATCTGGATTGTGGTGAGGGAACAGAGAAAAAAATCTCATTTAGGACCTGCACTTACGAAGGGGGTAGGCAGCTGTATATCAGGGAGTATAAGCTTCTGAGAATAAAAACAGCTAGAGCTTGTTAAGGTAATTACACAGGGGAAAGGATAATGTACTGGGAACTCCTCAGAAGAATCTGATTTGTGGTGTGGGAGAGAGATAAAAGCTCATTTAGGAACGACATGAACATGCTGCGTAGGTAGCTGTTTATCAGTAAATATCTCCACTGAGATTAAGAAAAGCAGTAGCTTTAATAAATTAAGTACATCCTGGTATGGTTACTGTACTGGTAACTCCCCAAAAGAATATGGATTGTGGTGAGGGAACAGAGAAAAAAGCTCATTTAGGACCTGCAATTACGAAGGGGGTAGGCAGCTAAATATCAGGGAGTAAACCTTCTGAGAATAAAATCAGCTGGAGCTTGTTAAGGTAATTACGCAGGGGAAAGGATAATGAACTGGGAACTCCTCAGAAGAATCTGATTTGTGGTGAGGGGAGAGAGATTAAAACTCATTTACGAAAGACATGGACATGCTGCGTAGGTAGCTGTTTATCAGTAAATATCTCCCACTGAGATTAAGAAAAGCAGTAGCTTATAAATTAAGTACTTTCCTGGTATGGTTCTGTACTGGTAACTCCCCAAAAGAACCTGGATTGTGGTGAAGGAACAGAGAAAAAGCTCATTTAGGACCTGCACTTACGAAGGGGGTAGGCAGCTGTATATCAGGGAGTAAACCTTCTGAGAATAAAAACAGCTGGAGCTTGTTAAGGTAATTGCACAGGGGAAAGGATAATGTACTGGGAACTCCTCAGAAGAATCTGAGTTGTGGTGAGGGGGAGAGAAGATAAAAGCTCATTTAGAACGACATGAACATGCTGCGAACGTAGCTGTTTATCAGTAAATATCTCCACTGAGATTAAGAAAAGCAGTAGCTTAATAAATTAAGTACTTTCTGGTATGGTTACTCTACTGGTAACTCCCCAAAAGAATCTGGATTGTGGTGAGGAACAGAGAAAAAAGCTGATTTAGGACCTGCATTACGAAGGGGGTAGGCAGCTGTATATCAGGGAGTAAACCTTCTGAGAATAAAAACAGCTGGAGCATGTAAGGTAATTACACAGGGGAAAGGATAATTGTACTAGGAACTCCTCAGAAGAATATGATTTGTGGTGAGGGGAGAGAGATAAAAGCTCATTTAGGAACGACATGGACATGCTGCACGAGGGAGCTGTTTATCAGTAAATATCTCCACTGAGATTAAGAAAAGCAGTAGCTTAATAAATTAAGTACTTCCTGGTATGGTTTACTGTACTGGTAACTCCCCAAAAGAATTTGGATTGTGGTGAGAAAACCTTCGGAGAATAAAAACAGCTGGAGCTTGTTAAGGTAATTACACAGGGGAAAGGATAATGTACTGGGAAATCCTAAGAAGAATCTTATTTGTGGTGAGGGGAGAGAGATAAAAGCTCATTTAGGAACGACATGAACATGCTGCGTAGGTAGCTGTTTATCAGTAAATATCTCCACTGAGATTAAGAAAAGCAGTAGCTTAATAAATTAAGTACTTCCTTGTATGGTAACTGTACTGGTAACTCCCCAAAAGAATCTGGATTTTGGTAAGGGAACAGAGAAAAAAGCTCATTTAGGACCTGCACTTACGAAGGGGGTAGGCAGCTGTATATCAGGGAGTAAACCTTCTGAGAATAAAACCAGCTGGAGCTTGTTAAGGTAATTACACATGGGAAAGGATAATGTACTGGGAACTCCTCAGAAGAATCTGATTTGTGGTGAGGGGAGAGAGATAAAAGCTCATTTAGGAACGACATGAACATGCTGCGTAGGTAGCTGTTTATCAGTAAATATCTCCACTGAGATTAAGAAAAGCAGTAGCTGATTAAACTAAGTACTTCCTGGTATGGTTACTGTACTGGTAACTCCCCAAAAGAATCTGGATTGTGGTGAGGGAACAGAGAATAAAGCTCATTTAGGACCTGCACTTACGAAGGGGGTAGGCAGCTGTATATCAGGGAGTAAACCTTCTGAGAATAAAAACAGCTGCAGCTTGTTAAGGTAATTACACATGGGAAAGGATATTGTACTGGGAACTCCTCAGAAGAATCTGATTTGTGGTGAGGGGAGAGAGATAAAAGCTCATTTAGGAACGACATGAACATGCTGCGTAGGTAGCTGTTTATCAGTAAATATCTCCACTGAGATTAAGAAAAGCAGTAGCTTAATAAATTAAGTACTTCCTGATATGGTTACTGTACTGGTAACTCCCCAAAAGAATCTGGATTGTGGTGAGGGAACCGAGAAAAAAGCTCATTTAGGACCTGCACTTACGTTGGGGTAGGCAGCTATATAACAGGGAGTAAATCTTCTGAGAATAAAATGAGCTGGAGCTTTTTAAGGTAATTACACAGGGGAAAGGATAATGTACTGGGAACTCCTCAGAAGAATCTGATTTGTGGTGAGGGGAGAGAGATAAAAGCTCAATTAGGAACGACATGAACATGCTGCGTAGGTAGCTGTTTATCAGTAAATATCTACACTGAGATTAAGAAAAGCAGTAGCATAATAAATTAAGTACATCCTGGTATGTTTACTGTACTGGTAACTCCCCAAAAGAATCTGGATTGTGGTGAGGGAACAGAGAAAAAAGCTCATTTAGGACCTGCACTTAAGAAGGGGGTAAGCAGCTGTATATCAGGGAGTAAACCTTCTGAGAATGAAAACAGCTGGAGCTTGTTAAAGTAATTACACAGGGGAAAGAATAATGTACTGGGAACTCCTCAGAAGAATCTGATTTGTGGTGAGGGGAGAGAGATAAAAGCTCATTCAGGAACGACCTGAACATGCTGCGTAGGTAGCTGGTTATCAGTAAATATCTCCACTGAGATTAAGAAAAGCAGTAGCTTAATAAATTAAGTAATTCCTGGTATGGTTACTGTACTGGTAACTCCCCAAAAGAATCTGGATTGTGGTGAGGGAACAGAGAAAAAAGCTTATTTAGGACCTGCACTTACGAAGGGGGTAGGCAGCTGTATATCAGGGAGTAAACCTTCTGAGAATAAAAACAGCTGGAGCTCGTTAAGGTAATTACACAGGGGAAAGGATAATGTACTGGGAAATCCTCAGAAGAATCTGATTTGTGGTGAGGGGAGAGAGATAAAAGCTCATTTAGGAACGACATGAACATGCTGCGTAGGTAGCTGTTTATCAGTAAATATCTCCACTGAGATTAAGAAAAGCAGTAGCTTAATAAATTAAGTACTTCCTGGTATGGTTACTGTACTGGTAACTCCCCAAAAGAATCTGGATTGTGGTGAGGGAACAGAGAAAAAAGCTCATTTAGGACCTACACTTACGAAGGGGGTAGGCAGCTGTATATCAGGGAGTAAACCTTCTGAGAATAAAAACAGCTGGAGCTTGTTAAGGTAATTACACAGGGGAAAGGATAATGTACTGGGAACTCCTCAGAAGAATCTGATTTGTGGTGAGGGGAGAGAGATAAAAGCTCATTTAGGAACGACATGACCATGCTGCTTAGGTAGCTGTTTATCAGTAAATATCTCCACTGAGATTAAGAAAAGCAGTAGCTTAATAAATTAAGTACTTCCTGGTATGGTTACTGTACTGGTAACTCCCCAAAAGAACCTGGATTGTGGTGAGGGAACAGAGAAAAAAGCTCATTTAGGACCTGCACTTACTAAGGGGGTAGGCAGCTGTATATCAGGGAGTAAAACTTCTGAGAATAAAAACAGCTGGAGCTTGTTAAGGTAATTACACAGGGGAAAGGATAATGTACTGGGAACTCCTCAGAAGAATCTGATTTGTGGTGAGGGGAGAGAGATAAAAGCTCATTTAGGAACGACATGACCATGCTGCTTAGGTAGCTGTTTATCAGTAAATATCTCCACTGAGATTAAGAAAAGCAGTAGCTGAATAAACTAAGTACTTCCTGGTATGGTTACTGTACAGGTAACTCCCCAAAAGAATCTGGATTGTGGTGAGGGAACAGAGAAAAAATCTCATTTAGGACCTGCACTTACGAAGGGGGTAGGCAGCTGTATATCAGGGAGTAAACCTTCTGAGAATAAAACCAGCAGGAGCTTGTTAAGGTAATTACACAGGGGAAAGGATAATGTACAGGGACCTCCTCAGAAGAATCTGATTTGTGGTGAGGGGAGAGAGATAGAAGCTCATTTAGGAACGACATGATCATGCTGCGTAGGTAGCTGTTTATCAGTAAATATCTACACTGAGATTAAGAAAAGCAGTAGATTAATAAATTAAGTACTTTCTGGTATGGTTACTGTACTGGTAACTCCCCAAAAGAATCTGGATTGTTGTGAGTGAACCGAGAAAAAAGCTCATTTATGACCGGCACTTACGTTGGGGTAGGCAGCTATATATCAGGGAGTAAATCTACTGAGAATAAAAACAGCGGGAGCTTGTTAAGGTAATTACACAGGGGAAAGGATAACGTACTGGGAACTCCCCAGAAGAATCTGATTTGTGGTGAGGGGAGAGAGATAAAAGCTCATTTAGGAACGACATGAACGTGCTGCGTAGGTAGCTGTTTATCCGTAAATATCTCCACTGAGATTACGAAACGCAGTAGCTTAATAAATTAAGTACTTCCTGGTATGGGTACTGTACTGGTAACTCCCCAAAAGAATCTGGATTGTGGTGAGGGAACAGAGAAAAAAGCTCATTTAGGACCTACACTTACGAAGTGGGTAGGCAGCTGTATATCAGGGAGTAAACCTTCTGAGAATAAAAACAGCTGGAGCTTGTTAAGGTAATTACACAGGGGAAAGGATAATGTACTAGGAACTCCTCAGAAGAATCTGATTTGTGGTGAGGGGAGAGAGATAAAAGCTCATGTAGGAACGACATGACCATGCTGCTTAGGTAGCTGTTTATCAGTAAATATCTCCACTGAGATTAAGAAAAGCAGTAGCTTAATAAATTAAGTACTTCCTGGTATGGTTACTGTACTGGTTACTCCCGAAAAGAATCTGGATTGTGGTGAGAGAACAGAGAAAAAGCTCATTTAGGACCTGCACTTACGAAGGGGGTAGGCAGCTGTATATCAGGGAGTAAACCTTCTGAGAATAAAACCAGCTGGAGCTTGTTAAGGCAATTACACAGGGGAAAGGATCATGTACTGGGAACTCCTCAGAAGAATCTGATTTCTGGTGAGGGGAGAGAGATAAAAGCTCATTTAGGAACGACATAAACATGCTGCGTAGGTAGCTGTTTATCAGTAAATATCTCCACTGAGATTAAGAAAAGCAGTAGCTTAATAAATTAAGTAATTCCTGGTATGGTTACTGTACTGGTAACTCCCCAAAAGAATCTGGATTGTGGTGAGGGAACAGAGAAAAAAGCTCATTTAGGACCTGCACTTACGTTGGGGTAGGCAGCTATATATCAGGGAGTAAACCTTCTGAGAATAAAAACAGCTGGAGCTTGTTAAGGTAATTACACAGGGGAAAGGATAATGTACTGGGAACTCCTCAGAAGAATCTGATTTGTGGTGAGGGGAGAGAGATAAAAGCTCGTTTAGGAACGACATGAACATGCTGCGTAGGTAGCTGTTTATCAGTAAATATCTCCACTGAGATTAAGAAAAGCAGTAGCTTAATAAATTAAGTACATCCTGGTATGGTTACTGTACTGGTAACTCCCCAAAAGAATCTGGATTGTGGTGAGGGAACAGAGAAAAAAGCTCATTTAAGACCTGCACTTAAGAAGGGTGTAAGCAGCTGTATATCAGGGAGTAAACCTTCTGAGAATGAAAACAGCTGGAGCTTGTTAAAGTAATTACACAGGGGAAAGGATAATGTACTGGGAACTCCTCAGAAGAATCTGATTTGTGGTGAGGGGAGAGAGATAAAAGCTCATTCAGGAACGACCTGAACATGCTGCGTAGGTAGCTGGTTATCAGTAAATATCTCCACTGAGATTAAGAAAAACAGTAGCTTAATAAATTAAGTAATTCCTGGTATGGTTACTGTACTGGTAACTCCCCAAAAGAATCTGGATTGTGGTGAGGGAACAGAGAAAAAAGCTTATTTAGGACCTGCACTTACGAAGGGGGTAGGCAGCTGTATATCATGGACTAAATCTTCTTAGAATAAAACCAGCTGGAGCTTGTTAAGGTAATTACACAGGGGAAAGGATAATGTACTGGGAACTCCTCAGAAGAATCTGATTTGTGGTGAGCGGAGAGAGATAATAGCTCATTTAGGAACGACATGAACATGCTGCGTAGGTAGCTGTTTATCAGTAAATATATCCACTGAGATTAAGAAAAGCAGTAGCTTAATAAATTAAGTACTTCCTGGTATGGTTACTGTACTGGTCACTCCCCAAAAGAATCTGGATTGTGGTGAGGGAACAGAGAAAAAAGCTCATTTAGGACCTGCACTTACGAAGGGGGTAGGCAGCTGTATATCAGGGAGTAAACCTTCAGAGAATAAAAACTGCTGGATCTTGTTAAGGTAATTACACAGGGGAAAGGATAATGTACTGGGAACTCCTCAGAGGAATCTGATTTGTGGTGAGGGGAGAGAGAAAAAAGCTCATTTAGGAACGACATTAACATGCTGCGTAGGTAGCTGTTTATCAGTAAATATCTCCACTGAGATTAAGAAAAGCAGTAGCTTAATAAATTAAGTACTTCCTGGTATGGTTTCTGTACTGGTAACTCCCCAAAAGAACCTGGATTGTGGTGAAGGAACAGAGAAAAAAGCTCATTTAGGACCTGCACTTACGAAGGGGGTAGGCAGCTGTATATCAGGGAGTAAACCTTCTGAGAATAAAAACAGCTGGAGGTTGTTAAGGTAATTGCACAGGGGAAAGGATAATGTACTGGGAACTCCTCAGAAGAATCTGAGTTGTGGTGAGGGGAGAGAGATAAAAGCTCATTTAGGAACGCCATGTACATGCTGCGTACGTAGCTGTTTATCAGTAAATATCTCCACTGAGATTAAGAAAAGCAGTAGCTTAAGAAATTAAGTACTTTCTGGTATGGTTACTCTACTGGTAACTCCCCAAAAGAATCTGGATTGTGGTGAGGGAACAGAGAAAAAAGCTCATTTAGGACCTGCACTTACGAAGGGGGTAGGCAGCTGTATATCAGGGAGTAAACCTTCTGAGAATAAAAACAGCTGGAGCTTGTTAAGGTAATTGCACAGGGGAAAGGATAATGTACTAGGAACTCCTCAGAGGAATATGATTTGTGGTGAGGGGAGAGAGATAAAAGCTCATTTAGGAACGACATGTACATGCTGCGTAGGTAGCTGTTTATCAGTAAATATCTCCACTGAGATTAAGAAAAGCAGTAGCTTAATAAATTAAGTACTTCCTGGTATGGTTACTGTACTGGTAACTCCACAAAGGAATTTGGATTGTGGTGAGTAAACCTTCGGAGAATAAAAACAGCTGGAGCTTGTTAAGGTAATTACACAGGGGAAAGGATAATGTACTGGGAACTCCTAAGAAGAATCTGATTTGTGGTGAGGGGAGAGAGATAAAAGCTCATTTAGGAACGACATGAACATGCTGCGTAGGTAGCTGTTTATCAGTAAATATCTCCACTGAGATTAAGAAAAGCAGTAGCTTAATAAATTAAGTACTTCCTTGTATGGTTACTACACTGGTAACTCCCCAAAAGAATCTGGATTGTGGTGAGGGAACAGAGAAAAAAGCTCATTTAGGACCTGCACTTACGAAGGGGGTAGGCAGCTGTATATCAGGGAGTAAACCTTCTGAGAATAAAAACAGCTGGAGCTTGTTAACGTAATTACACAGGGGAAAGGATAATGTACTGGGAACTCCTCAGAAGAATCTGATTTGTGGTGAGGGGAGAGAGATAAAAGCTCATTTAGGAACGACATGAACATGCTGATTAGATAGTTGTTTATCAGTAAATATCTCCACTGAGATTAAGAAAAGCAGGAGCAGAATAAATTAAGTACTTCCTGGTATGGTTACTGTACTGGTAACTCCCCAAAAGAATCTGGATTGTGGTGAGGGAACGGAGAAAAAAGCTCATTTAAGACCTGCACTTACTTTGGGGGTAGTCAGCTGTATATCAGGGTGTAAACCTTCTGACAATAAAAACAGCTGGAGCTTGTTAAGGTAATTACACAGGGGAAAGGATAATGTACTGGGAACTCCTCAGAAGAATCTGATTTGTGGTGAGGGGAGGGAGATAAAAGCTTATTTAGGAACGACATGAACATGCTGCGTAGGTAGCTGTTTATCAGTAAATATCTCCACTGAGATTAAGAAAAGCAGTAGCTTAGTAAATTAAGTACTTCCTGGTATGGTTACTTTACTGGTAACTCCCCAAAAGAATCTGGATTGTGGTGAGGGAACAGAGAAAAAAGCTCATTTAGGACCTGCACTTACGAAGGGGGTAGGCAGCTGTATATCAGGGAGTAAACCTTCTGAGAATAAAAACAGCTGGAGCTTGTTAAGGTAATTACACAGGGGAAAGGATAATGTACTGGGAACTCCTCAGAGGAATCTGATTTGTGTTGAGGGGAGAGAGATAAAAGCTCATTGAGGAACGACATGTACATGCTGCGTAGGTAGCTGTTTATCAGTAAATATCTCCACTGAGATTAAGAAAAGCAGTAGCTTAATAAATTATGTACTTCTTGGTATGGTGATTGTACTAGTAACTCCCCAGAAGAATCTGGATTGTGGTGAGGGAACAGAGAAAAAAGCTCAATTAGGACCTGCACTTACGAAGGGGTTAGGCAGCTGTATATCAGGGAGTAAAACTTCTGAGAATAAGAACAGCTGGAGATTGTTAAGGTAATTACACAGGGGAAATGATAATGTACTGTGTACTCCTCAGAAGAATCTGATTTGTGGTGAGGGGAGAGAGATAAAAGCTCATTTAGGAACGACATGAACATGCTGCGTAGGTAGCTGTTTATCAGTAAATATCTCCACTGAGATTAAGAAAAGCAGTAGCTTAATGAATTAAGTAGTTCCTGGTATGGTTACTGTACTGGTAACTCCACAAAAGAATCTGGATTGTGGTGAGTGGAGAGAGAAAAAACCTCATTTAGGACCTGCACTTACGAAGGGGGTAGGCAGCTGTATATGAGGGAGTAAACCTTCTGAGAATAAAATCAACTGCAGCTTGTTAAGGTAATTACACAGGGGAAAGGATAATGTACTGGGAACTCCTCAGAGGAATATGATTTGTGGTGAGGGGAGAGAGATAAAAGCTCATTTAGGAACGACATGAACATGCTGCGTAGGTAGCTGTTTATCAGTAAATATCTCCACTGAGATTAAGAAAAGCAGTAGCTTAATAAATTAAGTACTTCCTGGTATGGTTACTGTACTGGTAACTCCCCAAAAGAATCTGGATTGTGGTGAGGGAACAGAGAAAAAAGCTCATTTAGGACCTGCACTTACGAAGGGGTTAGGCAGTTGTATATCAGGGAGTAAACCTTCTGAGAATAAATCAGCTGGAGCTTGTTAAGGTAATTACACAGGGGAAAGGATAATGTACTGGGAACTCCTCAGAAGAATCTGATTTGAGGTGAGGAGAGAGAGATAAAAGCTCATTTAGGAAAGACATGAACATGCTGCGTAGGTAGCTGTTTATCAGTAAATATCTCCACTGAGATTAAGAAAAGCAGTAGCTTCATAAATTAAGTACTTCCTGGTATGGTTACTCTACTGGTAACTCCCCAAAAGAATCTGGATTGTGGTGAGGTAACAGAGAAAAAAGCTCATTTAGGACCTGCACTTACGAAGGGGTTAGGCAGTTGTATATCAGGGAGTAAACCTTCTGAGAATAAAAACAGCTGGAGCTTGTTAAGGTAATTACACAGGGGAAAGGATAATGTACTGGGAACTCCTCAGAAGAATCTGATTTGTGGTGAGGGGAGAGAGATAAAAGCTCATTTAGGAACGACATGAACATGCTGCGTCGGTAGCTGTTTATCAGTAAATATCTCCACTGAGATTAAGAAAAGCAGTAGCTTAATAAATTAAGTAATTCCTGGTATGGATACTGTACTGGTAACTCCCCAAAAGAATATGGTTTGTGGTGAGGGAACAGAGAAAAAAGCTCATTTAGGACCTGCACTTACGAAGGGGGTAGGCAGCTGTATATGAGGTAGTAAACCTTCTGAGAATAAAAACAGCTGGAGCTTGTTAAGGTAATTACACAGGGGAAAGGATAATGTACAGGGAAGAATTCAGAAGAATCTGATTTGTGGTGAGGGGAGAGAGATAAAAGCTCATTTAGGAACTACATGAACATGCTGCGTAGGTGGCTGGTTATCAGTAAATGTCTCCACTGAGATTAAGAAAAGCAGTAGCTTACTAAAGTAAGTACTTCCAGGTATGGATACTGTACTGGTAACCCCCCAAAAGAATCTGGATTGTAGTGAGGGAACAGAGAAATAAGCTCATTTAGGACCTGCACTTACAAAGGGGGTAGGCAGCTGTATATCAGGGAGTAAACCTTCTGAGAATAAAATCAGCTGGAGCTTGTTAAGGTAATTACACAGGGGAAAGGATAATGTACTGGGAACTCCTCAGGAGAATCTGATTTGTGGTGAGGGGAGAGAGATAAAAGCTCATTTAGGAACGACATGAACATGCTGCGTAGGTAGCTGTTTATCAGTAAATATCTCCACTGAGATTAAGAAAAGCAGTAGCTTCATAAATTAAGTACTTCCTGGTATGGTTACTGTACTGGTAACTCCCCAAAAGAATCTGGATTGTTTTGAGGGAACAGAGAAAAAATGTCATTTAGGACCTGCACTTACGAAGGGGTTAGGCAGCTGTATATCAGGGAGTATCCCTTCTGGGAATAAAAACAGCTGGAGCTTGTTAAGTTAATTACACAGGGGAAAGCATAATGTACTGGGAACTCCTCAGAAAAATCTGATTTGTTGTGAGGGGAGAGAGGTAAAAGCTCATTTAGGAACGACATGAACATGCTGCTTACGTAGCTGTTTATCAGTAAATATCTCCACTGAGATTAAGAAAAGCAGTAGCTTAATAAACTAAGTTCTTCCTGGTATGGTTACTGTACTGGTAACTCCCCAAAAGAATCTGGATTGTGGTGAGGGAGCAGAGAAAAAAGCTCATTTAGGACCTGCACTTACGAAGGGGGTAGGCAGCTGTATATCAGGGAATAAACCTTCTGAGAATAAACACAGCTGGAGCTTGTTAAGGTCATTACACAGGGGAAAGGATACTGTACTGGGAACTCCTCAGAAGAATCTGATTTGTGCTCAGGGGAGAGAGATAAAAGCTCATTTAGGAACGACATGAACATGCTGCGTACATAGCTGTTTATCAGTAAATATCTCCACTGAGATTAAGAAAAGCAGTAGCTTAATAAATTAAGTACTTCCTGGTACGGTTACTGTACTGGTAACTCCCCAAAAGAATCTGGATTGTGGTGAGGGAACAGAGAAAAAAGCTCATTTAAGACCTGCACTTACGAAGGGGGTAGGCAGCTGTATATCAGGGAGTATACCTTCTGAGAATAAAAACAGCTGGAGCTTGTTAAGGTAATTACACAGGGGAAAGGATAATGTACTGGGAACTCCTCAGAAGAATCTGATTTGTGGTGAGGGGAGAGAGATAAAAGCTCATTTAGGAACGACATGAATATGCTGCGTAGGTAGCTGTTTATCAGTAAATATCTCCACTGAGATTAAGAAAAGCAGGAGCAGAATAAATTAAGTACTTCCTGGTATGGTTACTGTACTGGTAACTCCCCAAAAGAATCTGGATTGTGGTGAGGGAACAGAGAAAAAAGCTCATTTAAGACCTGCACTTACTTTGGGGGTAGTCAGCTGTATATCAGGGTGTAAACCTTCTGACAATAAAAACAGCTGGAGCTTGTTAAGGTAATTACACAGGGGAAAGGATAATGTACTGGGAACTCCTCAGAAGAATCTGATTTGTGGTGAGGGGAGGGAGATAAAAGCTCATTTAGGAACGACATGAACATGCTGCGTACATAGCTGTTTATCAGTAAATATCTCCACTGAGATTAAGAAAAGCAGTAGCATAATAAATTAAGTACTTCCTGGTACGGTTACTGTACTGGTAACTCCCCAAAAGAATATGGATTGTGGTGAGGGAACAGAGAAAAAAGCTCATTTAGGACCTGCACTTACGAAGGGGTTAGGCAGCTGTATATCAGGGAGTAAACCTTCTGAGAATAAAAACAGCTGGAGCTTGTTAAGGTAATTACACAGGGGAAAGGATAATGTACTGGGAAAAATTCAGAAGAATCTGATTTGTGGTGAGGGGAGAGGGATAATAGCTCATTTAGGAACGACATGAACATGCTGCGTAGGTAGCTGTTTATCAGTAAATATCTCTACTGAGATTAAGAAAAGCAGTAGCTTAATAAATTAAGTACTTCCTGGTATGGTTACTGTACTGGTAACTCCCCAAAAGAATCTGGATTGTGTTGAGGGAAGAGAGGAAAAAGCTCATTTAGGACCTGCAATTACGAATGGGGTAGGCAGCTGTATATCAGGGAGTAAACCTTCTGAGAATAAAAACAGCTGGAGCTTGTTAAGGTAATTACACAGGGGAAAGGATAATGTACTGGGAACTCCTCAGAAGAATCTGATTTGTGGTGATGGGAGAGAGATAAAAGCTCATTTAGGAACGACATGAACATGCTGCGTAGGTAGCTGTTTATCAGTAAATATCTTCACTGAGATTAAGAAAAGCAGTAGCTTAATAAATTAAGTACTTCCTGGTATGGTTACTGTACTGGTAACTCCCCAAAAGAATCTGGATTGTGGTGAGCGAACAGAGAAAAAAGCTCATTTAGGAACTGCACTTACGAAGGGGGTAGGCAGCTGTATATCAGGGAGTAAACCTTCTGAGAATAAAAACAGCTGGAGCTTGTTAAGGTAATTACACAGGGGAAAGGATAATGTACTGGGAACTCCTCAGAAGAATCTGATTTGTGGTGAGGGGAGAGAGATAAAAGCTCATTTAGGATCGACATGAACATGCTGCGCAGGTAGCTGTTTATCAGTAAATATCTCCACTGAGATTAAGAAAAGCAGTAGCTTAAGAAATTAAGTACTTTCTGGTATGGTTACTCTACTGGTAACTCCCCAAAAGAATCTGGATTGTGGTGAGGGAACAGAGAAAAAAGCTCATTTAGGACCTGCACTTACGAAGGGGGTAGGCAGCTGTATATCAGGGAGTAAACCTTCTGAGAATAAAAACAGCTGGAGCTTGTTAAGGTAATTGCACAGGCGAAAGGATAATGTACTAGGAACTCCTCAGAGGAATATGATTTGTGGTGAGGGGAGAGAGATAAAAGCTCATTTAGGAACGACATGTACATGCTGCGTAGGTAGCTGTTTATCAGTAAATATCTCCACTGAGATTAAGAAAAGCAGTAGCTTAATAAATTAAGTACTTCCTGGTATGGTTACTGTACTGGTAACTCCACAAAGGAATTTGGATTGTGGTGAGTAAACCTTCGGAGAATAAAAACAGCTGGAGCTTGTTAAGGTAATTACACAGGGGAAAGGATAATGTACTGGGAACTCCTAAGAAGAATCTGATTTGTGGTGAGGGGAGAGAGATAAAAGCTCATTTAGGAACGACATGAACATGCTGCGTAGGTAGCTGTTTATCAGTAAATATCTCCACTGAGATTAAGAAAAGCAGTAGCTTAATAAATTAAGTACTTCCTTGTATGGTTACTACACTGGTAACTCCCCAAAAGAATCTGGATTGTGGTGAGGGAACAGAGAAAAAAGCTCATTTAGGACCTGCACTTACGAAGGGGGTAGGCAGCTGTATAACAGGGAGTAAACCTTCTGAGAATAAAAACAGCTGCAGCTTGTTAACGTAATTACACAGGGGAAAGGATAATGTACTGGGAACTCCTCAGAAGAATCTGATTTGTGGTGAGGGGAGAGAGATAAAAGCTCATTTAGGAAAGACATGAACATGCTGATTAGATAGTTGTTTATCAGTAAATATCTCCACTGAGATTAAGAAAAGCAGGAGCAGAATAAATTAAGTACTTCCTGGTATGGTTACTGTACTGGTAACTCCCCAAAAGAATCTGGATTGTGGTGAGGGAACAGAGAAAAAAGCTCATTTAAGACCTGCACTTACTTTGGGGTTGTCAGCTGTATATCAGGGTGTAAACCTTCTGACAATAAAAACAGCTGGAGCTTGTTAAGGTAATTACACAGGGGAAAGGATAATGTACTGGGAACTCCTCAGAAGAATCTGATTTGTGGTGAGGGGAGGGAGATAAAAGCTTATTTAGGAACGACATGAACATGCTGCGTAGGTAGCTGTTTATCAGTAAATATCTCCACTGAGATTAAGAAAAGCAGTAGCTTAGTAAATTAAGTACTTCCTGGTATGGTTACTTTACTGGTAACTCCCCAAAAGAATCTGGATTGTGGTGAGGGAACAGAGAAAAAAGCTCATTTAGGACCTGCACTTACGAAGGGGGTAGGCAGCTGTATATCAGGGAGTAAACCTTCTGAGAATAAAAACAGCTGGAGCTTGTTAAGGTAATTACACAGGGGAAAGGATAATGTACTGGGAACTCCTCAGAGGAATCTGATTTGTGTTGAGGGGAGAGAGATAAAAGCTCATTGAGGAACGACATGTACATGCTGCGTAGGTAGCTGTTTATCAGTAAATATCTCCACTGAGATTAAGAAAAGCAGTAGCTTAATAAATTATGTACTTCTTGGTATGGTGATTGTACTAGTAACTCCCCAGAAGAATCTGGATTGTGGTGAGGGAACAGAGAAAAAAGCTCAATTAGGACCTGCACTTACGAAGGGGTTAGGCAGCTGTATATCAGGGAGTAAAGCTTCTGAGAATAAGAACAGCTGGAGATTGTTAAGGTAATTACACAGGGGAAATGATAATGTACTGTGTACTCCTCAGAAGAATCTGATTTGTGGTGAGGGGAGAGAGATAAAAGCTCATTTAGGAACGACATGAACATGCTGCGTAGGTAGCTGTTTATCAGTAAATATCTCCACTGAGATTAAGAAAAGCAGTAGCTTAATGAATTAAGTAGTTCCTGGTATGGTTACTGTACTGGTAACTCCACAAAAGAATCTGGATTGTGGTGAGTGGAGAGAGAAAAAAGCTCATTTAGGACCTGCACTTACGAAGGGGGTAGGCAGCTGTATATGAGGGAGTAAACCTTCTGAGAATAAAATCAGCTGCAGCTTGTTAAGGTAATTACACAGGGGAAAGGATAATGTACTGGGAACTCCTCAGAGGAATATGATTTGTGGTGAGGGGAGAGAGATAAAAGCTCATTTAGGAACGACATGAACATGCTGCGTAGGTAGCTGTTTATCAGTAAATATCTCCACTGAGATTAAGAAAAGCAGTAGCTTAATAAATTAAGTACTTCCTGGTATGGTTACTGTACTGGTAACTCCCCAAAAGAATCTGGATTGTGGTGAGGGAACAGAGAAAAAAGCTCATTTAGGACCTGCACTTACGAAGGGGTTAGGCAGTTGTATATCAGGGAGTAAACCTTCTGAGAATAAATCAGCTGGAGCTTGTTAAGGTAATTACACAGGGGAAAGGATAATGTACTGGGAACTCCTCAGAAGAATCTGATTTGAGGTGAGGGGAGAGAGATAAAAGCTCATTTAGGAACGACATGAACATGCTGCGTAGGTAGCTGTTTATCAGTAAATATCTCCACTGAGATTAAGAAAAGCAGTAGCTTCATAAATTAAGTACTTCCTGGTATGGTTACTCTACTGGTAACTCCCCAAAAGAATCTGGATTGTGGTGAGGTAACAGAGAAAAAAGCTCATTTAGGACCTGCACTTACGAAGGGGTTAGGCAGTTGTATATCAGGGAGTAAACCTTCTGAGAATAAAAACAGCTGGAGCTTGTTAAGGTAATTACACAGGGGAAAGGATAATGTACTGGGAACTCCTCAGAAGAATCTGATTTGTGGTGAGGGGAGAGAGATAAAAGCTCATTTAGGAACGACATGAACATGCTGCGTCGGTAGCTGTTTATCAGTAAATATCTCCACTGAGATTAAGAAAAGCAGTAGCTTAATAAATTAAGTAATTCCTGGTATGGATACTGTACTGGTAACTCCCCAAAAGAATATGGTTTGTGGTGAGGGAACAGAGAAAAAAGCTCATTTAGGACCTGCACTTACGAAGGGGGTAGGCAGCTGTATATGAGGTAGTAAACCTTCTGAGAATAAAAACAGCTGGAGCTTGTTAAGGTAATTACACAGGGGAAAGGATAATGTACAGGGAAGAATTCAGAAGAATCTGATTTGTGGTGAGGGGAGAGAGATAAAAGCTCATTTAGGAACTACATGAACATGCTGCGTAGGTGGCTGGTTATCAGTAAATGTCTCCACTGAGATTAAGAAAAGCAGTAGCTTACTAAAGTAAGTACTTCCAGGTATGGATACTGTACTGGTAACCCCCCAAAAGAATCTGGATTGTAGTGAGGGAACAGAGAAATAAGCTCATTTAGGACCTGCACTTACAAAGGGGGTAGGCAGCTGTATATCAGGGAGTAAACCTTCTGAGAATAAAATCAGCTGGAGCTTGTTAAGGTAATTACACAGGGGAAAGGATAATGTACTGGGAACTCCTCAGGAGAATCTGATTTGTGGTGAGGGGAGAGAGATAAAAGCTCATTTAGGAACGACATGAACATGCTGCGTAGGTAGCTGTTTATCAGTAAATATCTCCACTGAGATTAAGAAAAGCAGTAGCTTCATAAATTAAGTACTTCCTGGTATGGTTACTGTACTGGTAACTCCCCAAAAGAATCTGGATTGTTTTGAGGGAACAGAGAAAAAATGTCATTTAGGACCTGCACTTACGAAGGGGTTAGGCAGCTGTATATCAGGGAGTATCCCTTCTGGGAATAAAAACAGCTGGAGCTTGTTAAGTTAATTACACAGGGGAAAGCATAATGTACTGGGAACTCCTCAGAAAAATCTGATTTGTTGTGAGGGGAGAGAGGTAAAAGCTCATTTAGGAACGACATGAACATGCTGCTTACGTAGCTGTTTATCAGTAAATATCTCCACTGAGATTAAGAAAAGCAGTAGCTTAATAAATTAAGTACTTCCTGGTACGGTTACTGTACTGGTAACTCCCCAAAAGAATCTGGATTGTGGTGAGGGAACAGAGAAAAAAGCTCATTTAAGACCTGCACTTACGAAGGGGGTAGGCAGCTGTATATCAGGGAGTATACCTTCTGAGAATAAAAACAGCTGGAGCTTGTTAAGGTAATTACACAGGGGAAAGGATAATGTACTGGGAACTCCTCAGAAGAATCTGATTTGTGGTGAGGGGAGAGAGATAAAAGCTCATTTAGGAACGACATGAATATGCTGCGTAGGTAGCTGTTTATCAGTAAATATCTCCACTGATATTAAGAAAAGCAGTAGCTTAATAAATTAAGTACTTCCTGGTATGATTACTGTACTGGTAACTCCCCAAAAGAATCTGGATTGTGGTAAGGGAACAGAGAAAAAAGCTCATTTAGGACCTGGACTTACGAAGGGGGTAGGCAGCTGTATATCAGGGAGTAAACCTTCTGAGAATAAAAACAGCTGGAGCTCGTTAAGGTAATTACACAGGGGAAAGGATAATGTACTGGAAACTCATCAGAAGAATCTGATTTATGGTGAGGGGAGAGAGATAAAAGCTCATTTAGGAACGACATGAACATGCTGCGTAGGTACCTGTTTATCAGTAAATATCTCCACTGAGATTAAGAAAAGCAGTAGCTTAATAAATTAAGTACTTCCTGGTATGGTTACTGTACTGGTAACTCCCCAAAAGAATCTGGATTGTGGTGAGGGAACAGAGAAAAAAGCTCATTTAAGACTTGCAATTACGAAGGGGGTAGGGAGCTGTATATCAGGGAGTAAAGCTTCTGAGAATAAAAACAGCTGGAGCTCGTTAAGGTAATTACACAGGGGAAAGGATAATGTACTGTGAACTCCTCAGAAGAATCTGATTTGTGGTGAGGCGAGAGAGATAAAAGCTCATTTAGGAACGACATGAACATGCTGCGTAGGAAGGTGTTTATCAGTAAATATCTCCACTGAGATTAAGAAAAGCAGTAGCTTAATAAATTAAGTACTTCCTGGTATGGTTACTGTACTGGTAACTCCCCAAAAGAATCTGGATTGTGGTGAGGGAACAGAGAAAAAAGCTCATTTAGGACCTGCCCTTACGAAGGGGGTAGGCAGCTGTATATCAGGGAGTAAACCTTCTGAGAATAAAAACAGCTGGAGCTTGTTAAGGTAATTACACAGGGGAAAGGATAATGTACTGGGAACTCCTCAGAAGAATCTGATTTGTGGTGAGGGGAGAGAGATAAAAGCTCATTTAGGAACGACATGAACATGCTGCGTAGGTAGCTGTTTATCAGTAAATATCTCCACTGAGATTAAGAAGAGCAGTACTTAATAAATTCAGTACTTCCTGGTATGGTTACTGTACTGGTAACTCCCCAAAAGAATCTGGATTGTGGTGAGCGAACAGAGAAAAAAGCTCATTTAGGAACTGCACTTACGAAGGGGGTAGGCAGCTATATATCAGTTAGTAAACCTTCTGAGAATAAAAACAGCTGGAGCTTGTTAAGGTAATTACACAGGGGAAAGGATAATGTACTGGGAACTCCTCAGAAGAATCTGAATTGTGGTGAGGGGAGAGAGATAAAAGCTCATTTAGGAACGACATGAACATGCTGCGTACGTAGCTGTTTATCAGTAAATATCTCCACTGAGATTAAGAAAAGCAGTAGCTTAATAAATTAAGTACTTCCTGGTATGGTTACTGTACTGGTAACTCCCCAAAAGAATCTGGATTGTTTTGAGGGAACAGAGAAAAAAGCTCATTTAGGACCTGCACTTACGAAGGGGTTAGGCAGCTGTATATCAGGGAGTATCCCTTCTGGGAATAAAAACAGCTGGAGCTTGTTAAGTTAATTACACAGGGGAAAGCATAATGTACTGGGAACTCCTCAGAAAAATCTGATTTGTGGTGAGGGGAGAGAGATAAAAGCTCGTTTAGGAACGACATGAACATGCTGCTTACGTAGCTGTTTATCAGTAAATATCTCCACTGAGATTAAGAAAAGCAGTAGCTTAATAAACTAAGTTCTTCCTGGTATGGTTACTGTACTGGTAACTCCCCAAAAGAATCTGGATTGTGGTGAGGGAGCAGAGAAAAAAGCTCATTTAGGATCTGCACTTACGAAGGGGGTAGGCAGCTGTATATCAGGGAGTAAACCTTCTGAGAATAAACACAGCTGGAGCTTGTTAAGGTAATTACACAGGGGAAAGGATACTGTACTGGTAAACTCCTCAGAAGAATCTGATTTGTGCTGAGGGGAGAGAGATAAAAGCTCATTTAGGAACGACATGAACATGCTGCGTACATAGCTGTTTATCAGTAAATATCTCCACTGAGATTAAGAAAAGCAGTAGCATAATAAATTAAGTACTTCCTGGTACGGTTACTGTACTGGTAACTCCCCAAAAGAATATGGATTGTGGTGAGGGAACAGAGAAAAAAGCTCATTTAGGACCTGCACTTACGAAGGGGTTAGGCAGCTGTATATCAGGGAGTAAACCTTCTGAGAATAAAA
Organism: Perognathus longimembris pacificus; assembly: GCF_023159225.1. Classification (NCBI taxonomy): domain Eukaryota; kingdom Metazoa; phylum Chordata; class Mammalia; order Rodentia; family Heteromyidae; genus Perognathus; species Perognathus longimembris. Next base: position 28,647 of record NW_025959288.1, on the reverse strand, counting down.
ACAGCTGGAGCTTGTTAAGGTAATTACACAGGGGAAAGGATAATGTACTGGGAAAAATTCAGAAGAATCTGATTTGTGGTGAGGGGAGAGGGATAATAGCTCATTTAGGAACGACATGAACATGCTGCGTAGGTAGCTGTTTATCAGTAAATATCTCTACTGAGATTAAGAAAAGCAGTAGCTTAATAAATTAAGTACTTCCTGGTATGGTTACTGTACTGGTAACTCCCCAAAAGAATCTGGATTGTGTTGAGGGAAGAGAGGAAAAAGCTCATTTAGGACCTGCAATTACGAATGGGGTAGGCAGCTGTATATCAGGGAGTAAACCTTCTGAGAATAAAAACAGCTGGAGCTTGTTAAGGTAATTACACAGGGGAAAGGATAATGTACTGGGAACTCCTCAGAAGAATCTGATTTGTGGTGATGGGAGAGAGATAAAAGCTCATTTAGGAACGACATGAACATGCTGCGTAGGTAGCTGTTTATCAGTAAATATCTTCACTGAGATTAAGAAAAGCAGTAGCTTAATAAATTAAGTACTTCCTGGTATGGTTACTGTACTGGTAACTCCCCAAAAGAATCTGGATTGTGGTGAGCGAACAGAGAAAAAAGCTCATTTAGGAACTGCACTTACGAAGGGGGTAGGCAGCTGTATATCAGGGAGTAAACCTTCTGAGAATAAAAACAGCTGGAACTTGTTAAGGTAATTACACAGGGGAAAGGATAATGTACTGGGAACTCCTCAGAAGAATCTGATTTGTGGTGAGGGGAGAGAGATAAAAGCTCATTTAGGATCGACATGAACATGCTGCGCAGGTAGCTGTTTATCAGTAAATATCTCCACTGAGATTAAGAAAAGCAGTAGCTTAATAAATTTAGTACTTCCTGCTATGAATACTCTACTGGTAACTCTCCAAAAGATTCTGGATTGTGGTGACGGAACAGAGAAAAAAGCTCATTTAGGACCTGCACTTACGAAGGGGGAAGTCAGGTGTATACCAGGGAGTAAACCTTCTGAGAATAAAAACAGCTGGAGCTTGTTAAGGTAATTACACAGGGGAAAGGATAATGTACTGGGAACTCCTGAGAAGAATCTGATTCGTGGTGAGGGGAGAGAGATAAAAGCTCATTTAGGAACGACATGAACATGCTGCGTAGGTAGCTGTTTATCAGTAAATATCTCCACTGAGATTAAGAAAAGCAGTAGCTTAATAAATTAAGTACTTCCTGGTATGGTTACTGTACTGGTAACTTCCCAAAAGAATCTGGATTGTGGTGAGGGAACAGAGAAAAAAGCTCATTTATGACCTGCACTTACGAAGGGGTTAGGCAGCAGTATATCAGGGAGTAAACCTTCTGAGAATAAAAACAGCTGGAGCTTGTTAAGGTAATTACACAGGGGAAAGGATAATGTACTGGGATCTCCTCAGAAGAATCTGATTTGTGGTGAGGGGAGAGAGATAAAAGCTCATTTAGGAACGACATGAACATGCTGCGTAGGTAGCTGTTTATCAGTAAATATCTCCACTGAGATTAAGAAAACCAGTAGCTTAATAAATTAAGTACTTCCTGGTATGGTTACTGTACTGGTAACTCCCCAAAAGAATCTGGATTGCGGTGAGGGAACAGAGAAAAAAGGTCATTTAGGACCTGCACTTACGATGGGGGTAGGCAGCTGTATATCAGGGAGTAAACCTTCTGAGAATAAAAACAGCTGGAGCTTGTTAAGGTATTTACACAGGGGAAAGGATAATGTACTGGGATCTCCTCAGAAGAATCTGAATTTTGCTGAGGGGAGAGAGATAAAAGCTCATTTAGGAACGACATGAACATGCTGCGTAGGTAGCTGTTTATCAGTAAATATCTCCACTGAGATTAAGAAAAGCAGTAGCTTAATAAATTAAGTACTTCCTGGTATGGTTACTGTACTGGTAACTCCCCAAAAGAATCTGGATGGTGGTGAGGGAGCAGAGAAACAGGCTCATTTAGGACCTGCACTTACGAAGGTGGTAGGCAGCTGTATAGCAGGTAGTAAACCTTGTGAGAATAAAAACAGCTGGAGCTTGTTAAGGTAATTACACAGGGGAAAGGATAATGTACTGGGAACTCCTCAGAAGAATCTGATTTGTGGTGAGGGGAGAGAGATAAAAGCACATTTAGGAACGACATGAACATGCTGCGTAGGTAGCTGTTCATCAGTAAATATCTCCACTGAGATTAAGAAAAGGAGTAGCTTAATAAATGAAGTACTACCTGGTATGGTTACTGTACTGGTAACTCCCCAAAAGAATCTGGATTGTGGTGAGGGAACAGAGAAAAAAGCTCATTTAGGACCTGCACTTACGAAGTGGGTAGGCAGCTGTATATCAGGGAGTAAACCTTCTGAGAATAAAAACAGCTGGAGCTTGTTAAGGAAATTTCACAGGGGAAAGGATAATGTACTGGGAACTCCTCAGAAGAATCTCATTTGTGGTGAGGGGAGAGAGATAAAAGCTCATTTAGGAACAACATGAACATGCTGCATATGTAGCTGTTTATCAGTAAATATCTCCACAGAGATTAAGAAAAGCAATAGCTTAGTAAATTAAGTACTTCCTGGTATGGTTACTGTACTGGTAACTCCCCAAAAGAATCTGGATTGTGGTGAGGGAACAGAGAAAAAAGCTCATTTAGGACCTGCACTTACGAAGGGGGTAGGCAGTTGTATATCAGGGAGTAAACCTTCTGAGAATAAAAACAGCTGGAGCTTGTTAAGGTATTTACACAGGGGAAAGGATAATGTACCGGGAAATCCTCAGAAGAATCTGATTTGTGGTGAGGGGAGAGAGATAAAAGCTCATTTAGGAACGACATGATAATGCTGCGTAGGTAGCTGTTCATCAGTAAATATCTCCACTGCGATTAAGAAAAGCAGTAGCCTAATGAATTAAGTACTTCCTGGTATGGTTACTGTACTGGTGTCTCCCCAAAAGAATCTGGATTGTGGTGAGGGAACAGAGAAAAAAGCTCATGTAGGACCTGCACTTACGAAGGGGGTAGGCACTTGTATATCAGGGAGTAAACCTTCTGAAAATAAAAACAGCTGGAGATTATAAAGGTAATTACACAGGGAAAAGGATAATGTACTGGGAACTCCTCAGAAGAATCTGATTTGTGGTGAGGGGAGAGAGATAAAAGCTCATTAAGAACGACATTAACATTTGCGTAGGTAGCTGTTTATCAGTAAATATCTCCACTGAGATTAAGAAAAGCAGTAGCTTCATAAATTAAGTACTTCCTGGTATGGTTACTGTACTGGTAACTCCCCAAAAGAATCTGGATTGTGGTGAGGGAACAGAGAAAAAAGCTCATTTAGGACCTGCACTTACGAAGGGGGTAGGCAGCTGTATATAAGGGACTAAACCTTCTGAAAATAAAAACAGGTGGAGGTTGTTAAGGTAATTACACGGGGGAAAGGGTAATGTACTGGCAACTCCTCAGAAGAATCTTATTTGTGGTGAGGGGAGAGAGATAAAAGCTCATTTAGGAACGACATGAACATGCTGGGTAGGTAGATGTTTATCAGTAAATATCTCCACTGAGATTAAGAACAGCAGTAGCTTAATAAATTAAGTACTTCCTGGTATGGTTACTGTACTGGTAACTCCTCAAAAGAATCTGGATTGTGGTGAGGGAACAGAGAAAAAAGCTCATTTAGCACCTGCACTTACGAAGGGGGTAGGCAGCTGTATATCAGGGATTATACCTTCTGAGAATAAAAACAGCTGGACCTTGTTAAGGTAATTACACAGGGGAAAGGATAATGTACTGGGAACTCCTCAGAAGAATCTGAATTTTGCTGAGGGGAGAGAGATAAAAGCTCATTTAGGAACGACATGAACATGCTGCGTAGGTAGCTGTTTATCAGTAAATATCTCCACTGAGATTAAGAAAAGCAGTAGCTTAATAAATTAAGTACTTCCTGGTATGGTTACTGTACTGGTAACTCCCAAAAAGAATCTGGATTGTGGTGAGGGAGCAGAGAAATAAGCTCATTTATGACCTGCACTTACGAAGGTGGTATGCAGCTGTATATCAGGTAGTAAACCTTGTGAGAATAAAAACAGCTGGAGCTTGTTAAGGTAATTACACAGGGGAAAGGATAATGTACTGGGAACTCCTCAGAAGAATCTGATTTGTGGTGAGGGGAGAGAGATAAAAGCTCATTTAGGAACGACATGAACATGCTGCGTAGGTAGCTGTTCATCAGTAAATATCTCCACTGAGATTAAGAAAAGGAGTAGCTTAATAAATGAAGTACTACCTTGTATGGTTACTGTACTGGTAACTCCCCAAAAGAATCTGCATTGTGGTGAGGGAAAAGAGAAAAAACCTCATTTAGGACCTGCACTTACAAAGGGGGTAGGCAGCTCTCTATCAGGGAGTAAACCTTCTGAGAATAAAAACAGCTGGAGCTTGTTAAGGTAATTACACAGGGGAAAGGATAATGTACTGGGAACTACTCAGAAGAATCTGATTTGTGGTGAGGGGAGAGAGATAAAAGCTCATTTAGGAACGACATGAACATGCTGCGTAGGTAGCTGTTTATGAGTAAATATCTCCACTGAGATTAATAAAAGCAGTAGCTTAATAAATTAAGTACTTCCTGGTATGGTTACTGTACTGGTAACTCCCCAAAAGAATATGGATTGTGGTGAGGGAACAGAGAAAAAAGCTCATTTAGGACCTGCACTTACGAAGGGGGCAGGCAGGTGTATATCAGGGAGTAAACATTCTGAGAATAAAAACTGCTGGAGCTTGTTAAGGTAATTACACAGGGGAAAGGATAATGTACTGGGAAGTCCTCAGAAGAATCTGATTTGTGGTGAGGGGTGAGAGATAAAAGCTCATTTAGGAACGACATGAAAACGCTGCATAGGTAGCTGTTTATCAGTAAATATCTCCACTGAGATTAAGAGAAGTAGTAGCTTAATAAATTAAGTACTTCCTGATATGGATACTGTACTGGTAACTCCCCAAAAGAATCTGGATTGTGGTGAGGGAACAGAGAAAAAAGCTCATTTAGGACCTGCAATTACGAAGAGGGTAGGCAGCTGTATATCAGGGAGTAAACCTTCTGAGAATAAAAACAGCTGGAGCTTGTTAAGGTAATTACACAGGGGAAAGGAAAATGTACTGGGAACTCCTCAGAAGAATCTGATTTGTGGTGAGGGGACACAGATAAAAGCTCATTTAGGAACGACATGAACATGCTGCGTAGGTAGCTGTTTATCAGTAAATATCTCCACTGAGATTAAGAAAAGCAGTAGCTTAATAAATTAATTGCTTCCTGGTATGGTTACTGTACTGGTAACTCCCCAAAAGAATCTGGATTGTGGTGAGGGAATAGAGAAATAAGCTCATTTAGGACCTGCACGTACGAAGGTGGTAGGCAGCTGTATATCAGGGAGTAAACCTTCTGAGAATAAAAACAGCTGGAGCTTGTTAAGGTAATTACACAGGGGAAAGGATAATGTACTGGGAACTCCTCAGAAGAATCTGATTTGTGGTGAGGGGGGAGAGATAAAAGCTCATTTAGGAACGACATGAACATGCTGCGTAGGGAGCTGTTTATCAGTAAATATCTCCACAGAGATTAAGAAAAGCAATAGCTTACTAAATTAAGTACTTCCTGGTATGGTTACTGTACTGGTAACTCCCCAAAAGAATCTGGATTGTGGTGAGGGAACAGAGAAAAAGGCTCATTTAGGACCTGCACTTACGAAGGGGGTAGGCAGCTGTATATCAGGGAGTAAACCTTCTGAGAATAAAAACAGCTGGAGCTTGTTAAGGTAATTACACAGGGGAAAGGATAATGTACTGGGAACTCCTCAGAAGAATCTGATTTGTGGTGAGGGGAGAGAGATAAAAGCTCCTTTAGGAACGACATGAAAATGCTGCGTAGGTAGCTGTTCATCAGTAAATATCTCCACTGAGATTAAGAAGAGCAGTAGCCTAATGAATTAAGTACTTCCTGGTATGGTTACTGTACTGGTAACTCCCCAAAAGAATCTGGATTGTTGTGAGGGACCAGAGAAAAAAGCTCATTTAGGACCTGCACTTACGAAGGGGGTAGGCAGTTGTATATCAAGGAGTAAACCTACTGAGAATAAAAACAGCTGGAGATTATAAAGGTAATTACACAGGGGAAAGGATAATGTACTGGGAACTCCTCAGAAGAATCTGATATGTGGTGAGGGGAGAGAGATAAAAGCTCATTAAGAAAGACATTAACATTCTGCGTAGGTAGCTGTTTATCAGTAAATATCTCCAATGAGATTAAGAAAAGCAGTAGCTTAATAAATTAAGTACTTCCTGGTATGGTTACTGTATTGGTAACTCCCCAAAAGAATCTGGATTGTGGTAAGGGAACAGAGAAAAAAGCTCATTTAGGACCTGCACTTACGAAGGGGGTAGGCAGCTGTATATCAGGGAGTAAACCGTCAGAGAATAAAAACAGCTGGAATTTGTTAAGGTAATTACACAGGGGAAAGGATAATGTACTGGGAACTCCTCAGAAGAATCTGATTTGTGGTGAGGGGAGAGAGATAAAAGCTCATTTAGGAACGACATGAACATGCTGAGTAGGTAGCTGTTTATCAGTAAATATCTCCACTGAGACTAAGAAAAGCAGTAGCTTAACAAATTAAGTATTTCCTGGTATGGTTACTGTACTGGTAACCCCCAAAAGAATCTGGATTGTGGTGAGGGAACAGAGAAAAAAGCTCATTTAGGACCTGCACTTACGAAGGGGGCAGGCAGGTGTATATCAGGGAGTAAACATTCTGAGAATAAAAACTGCTGGAGCTTGTTAAGGTAATTACACAGGGGAAAGGATAATGTACTGGGAAGTCCTCAGAAGAATCTGATTTGTGGTGAGGGGTGAGAGATAAAAGCTCATTTAGGAACGACATGAAAACGCTGCATAGGTAGCTGTTTATCAGTAAATATCTCCACTGAGATTAAGAGAAGTAGTAGCTTAATAAATTAAGTACTTCCTGATATGGATACTGTACTGGTAACTCCCCAAAAGAATCTGGATTGTGGTGAGGGAACAGAGAAAAAAGCTCATTTAGGACCTGCAATTACGAAGAGGGTAGGCAGCTGTATATCAGGGAGTAAACCTTCTGAGAATAAAAACAGCTGGAGCTTGTTAAGGTAATTACACAGGGGAAAGGAAAATGTACTGGGAACTCCTCAGAAGAATCTGATTTGTGGTGAGGGGACACAGATAAAAGCTCATTTAGGAACGACATGAACATGCTGCGTAGGTAGCTGTTTATCAGTAAATATCTCCACTGAGATTAAGAAAAGCAGTAGCTTAATAAATTAATTGCTTCCTGGTATGGTTACTGTACTGGTAACTCCCCAAAAGAATCTGGATTGTGGTGAGGGAATAGAGAAATAAGCTCATTTAGGACCTGCACGTACGAAGGTGGTAGGCAGCTGTATATCAGGGAGTAAACCTTCTGAGAATAAAAACAGCTGGAGCTTGTTAAGGTAATTACACAGGGGAAAGGATAATGTACTGGGAACTCCTCAGAAGAATCTGATTTGTGGTGAGGGGAGAGAGATAAAAGCTCATTTAGGAACGACATGAACATGCTGCGTAGGGAGCTGTTTATCAGTAAATATCTCCACAGAGATTAAGAAAAGCAATAGCTTACTAAATTAAGTACTTCCTGGTATGGTTACTGTACTGGTAACTCCCCAAAAGAATCTGGATTGTGGTGAGGGAACAGAGAAAAAGGCTCATTTAGGACCTGCACTTACGAAGGGGGTAGGCAGCTGTATATCAGGGAGTAAACCTTCTGAGAATAAAAACAGCTGGAGCTTGTTAAGGTAATTACACAGGGGAAAGGATAATGTACTGGGAACTCCTCAGAAGAATCTGATTTGTGGTGAGGGGAGAGAGATAAAAGCTCCTTTAGGAACGACATGAAAATGCTGCGTAGGTAGCTGTTCATCAGTAAATATCTCCACTGAGATTAAGAAGAGCAGTAGCCTAATGAATTAAGTACTTCCTGGTATGGTTACTGTACTGGTAACTCCCCAAAAGAATCTGGATTGTTGTGAGGGACCAGAGAAAAAAGCTCATTTAGGACCTGCACTTACGAAGGGGGTAGGCAGTTGTATATCAAGGAGTAAACCTACTGAGAATAAAAACAGCTGGAGATTATAAAGGTAATTACACAGGGGAAAGGATAATGTACTGGGAACTCCTCAGAAGAATCTGATATGTGGTGAGGGGAGAGAGATAAAAGCTCATTAAGAAAGACATTAACATTCTGCGTAGGTAGCTGTTTATCAGTAAATATCTCCAATGAGATTAAGAAAAGCAGTAGCTTAATAAATTAAGTACTTCCTGGTATGGTTACTGTATTGGTAACTCCCCAAAAGAATCTGGATTGTGGTAAGGGAACAGAGAAAAAAGCTCATTTAGGACCTGCACTTACGAAGGGGGTAGGCAGCTGTATATCAGGGAGTAAACCGTCAGAGAATAAAAACAGCTGGAATTTGTTAAGGTAATTACACAGGGGAAAGGATAATGTACTGGGAACTCCTCAGAAGAATCTGATTTGTGGTGAGGGGAGAGAGATAAAAGCTCATTTAGGAACGACATGAACATGCTGAGTAGGTAGCTGTTTATCAGTAAATATCTCCACTGAGACTAAGAAAAGCAGTAGCTTAACAAATTAAGTATTTCCTGGTATGGTTACTGTACTGGTAACCCCCAAAAGAATCTGGATTGTGGTGAGGGAACAGAGAAAAAAGTTCATTTTGGACCTGCACTTACGAAGGGGGTAGGCAGTTGTTTATCAGGGAGTAAACCTTCTGAGAATAAAAACAGCTGATGCTTGATAAGGTAATTACACAGGGGAAAGGGTAATGTACTGCGAACTCCTCAGAAGAATCTGATTTGTGGTGAGGGGAGAGAGATAAAAGCTCATTTAGGAACGACATGAACATGCTGCGTAGGAGGCTGTTTATCAGTAAATATCTCCACTGAGATTAAGAAAAGCAGTAGCTTAATAAATTAAGTACTTTCTGGTATGGTTACTGTACTGGTAACTCCCCAAAAGAATCTGGTTTGTGGTGAGGGAACAGAGAAAAAAGCTCATTTAGGACCTGCACTTACGAAGGGGTAGGCAGTTTTATATCAGGGAGTAAACCTTCTGAGAATAAAAAGAGCTGGAGCTTGATAAGGTAATTACACAGGGGAAAGGACAATGTACTGGGAACTCCTCAGAAGAATCTGATTTTTGGTGAGGGGAGAGAGATAAAAGCTCATTTAGGAACGACATGAACATGCTGCGTAGGTAGCTGTTTATCAGTAAATATCTCCACTGAGATTAAAAAAAGCAGTAGCTTAATAAATTAAGTACTTCCTGGTATGTTTAATGTACTGGTTACTCCCCAAAGAATCTGGATTGTGGTGAGGGAACAGAGAAAAAGCTCATTTAGGACCTGAACTTACGAAGGGGGTAGGCAGCTGTATATCACGGAGTAAACCTTCTGAGAATGAAAACAGCTGGAGCTTGTTAAGGTAATTAATCAGGGGAAAGGATAATGTACTGGGAACTCCTCAGAAGAATCTGATTTGTGGTGACGGGAGAGAGATAAAAGCTCATTTAGGAACGACATGAACATGCTGCGTAAGTATCTGTTTATCAGTAAATATCTCCACTGAGATTAAGAAAAGCAGTAGATTAATAAATTAAGTACTTCCTGGTATGGTTACTGTACTGGTAACTCCCCAAAAGAATCTGGATTGTTGTGAGGGAACAGAGAAAAAAGCTCATTTAGGACCTGCACTTACGAAGGGGGTAGGCAGCAGTATATCAGGGAGTAAACGTTCTGAGAATAAAAACAGCTGGAGCTTGTTAAGGTAATTACCCATGGGAAAGGATAATGTACTGGGAACTCCTCAGAAGAATCTGATTTGTCGTGAGGGGAGAGAGATAAAAGCTCATTAAGGAACGATATGAACATGCTGCATACATAGCTGTTTATCAGTAAATATCTCCACTAAGATTAAGAAAAGCAGTAGATTAGTAAATTAAGTACTTCCTGGTATGGATACTGTACTGGTAACTCCCCAAAAGAATCTGGTTTCTGGTGAGGGAACAGAGAAAAAAGCTCATTTAGGAACGACATGAACATGTTGCGTAGGTAGCTGTTTATCAGTAAATATCTCCACTGAGATTAAGAAAAGCAGTAGCTTAATAAATTAAGTACTTCCTGGTATGGTTACTGTACTGGTAACTCCCCAAAAGAATCTGGATTGTGGTGAGGGAACAGAGAAAAAAGCTCATTTAGGACCTGCACTTACGAAGGGGGTAGGCAGTTGTATATCACGGAGTAAACCTTCTGAGAATAAAAACAGCTGGAACTTATAAAGGTAATTACACAGGGGAAAGGATAATGTACTGGGAACTCGTCAGAAGAATCTGATTTGTGGTGAGGGGAGAGAGATAAAAGCTCATTTAGGAACGACATGAACATGCTGCGTAGGTAGCTGTTTATCAGTAAATATCTCCACAGAGATTAAGAAAAGCAGTAGCTTAATAAATTAAGTACTTCCTGGTATGGTTACTGTACTGGTAGCTCCCCAAAAGAATCTGGTTTGTGGTGAGGGAACAGAGAAAAAAGCTCATTTAGGACCTGCACTTACGAAGGGGTAGGCAGTTTTATATCAGGGAGTAAACCTTCTGAGAATAAAAAGAGCTGGATCTTGTTAAGGGAATTACACAGGGGAAAGGATAATGTACTGGGAACTTGTCAGAAGAATCTGATTTGTGGTGAGGGGAGAGAGATAAAAGCTCATTTAGGAACGACATGAACATGCTGCGTTGGTAGCTGTTTATCAGTAAATATCTCCACTGAGATTAAGAAAAGCAGTAGCTTAATAAATTAAGTACTTCCTGGTATGGTTACTGTACTGGTAAGTCCCCAAAAGAATCTGGATTGTGGTGAGGGAACAGAGAAAAAAGCTCATTTAGGACCTGCACTTACGAAGGGGGTAGGCAGCTGTATATCAGGGAGTAAACCTTCTGAGAATAAAAACAGCTGGAGCTTGTTAAGGTAATTACACAGGGGAAAGGATAATGTTCTGGGAACTCCTCAGAAGAATCTGATTTGTGGTGAGGGGAGAGAGATAAAAGCTCATTTATGAACGACATGAACATGCTGCGTAGGTAGTTGTTTATCAGTAAATATCTCCACTGAGATTAAGAAAAGCAGTAGCTTAATAAATTAAGTACTTCCTGGTATGGTTACTGTACTGGTAACTCCCCAAAAGAATCTGGATTGTGGTGAGGTAACACAGAAAAAAGCTCATTTAGGACCTGCACTTACGAAGGGGGTAGGCAGCTGTATATCAGGGAGTAAACCTTCTGAGAATAAAAATAGCTGGAGCTTGTTAAGATAATTACACAGGGGAAAGGATAATGTACTGGGAACTCCTCAGAAGAATCTGATTCGTGGTGAGGGGAGAGAAATAAAAGCTCATGTAGGAACGACATGAACATGCTGCGTAGGTAGCTGTTTATAAGTAAATATCTGCACTGAGATTAAGAAAAGCAGTAGCTTAATAAATTAAGTACTTCCTGGTATGGTTCCTGTACTGGTAACTCCCCAAAAGAATCTGGATTGTGGTGAGGGAACAGAGAAAATAGCTCATTTAGGACCTGCACTTATAAAGGGGGTAGGCAGCTGTATATCAGGGAGTAAACCTTCTGAGAATAAAAACAGCTGGAGCTTGTTAAGGTAATTACACAGGGGAAAGGATAATGTACTGGGAACTCCTCAGAAGAATCTGATTTTTGGTGAGGGGAGAGAGATAAAAGCTCATTTAGGAACGACATGAACATGCTGCGTAGGTAGCTGTTTATCAGTAAATATCTGCACTGAGATTAAGAAAAGCAGTAGCTTAATAAATTAAGTACTTCCTGGTATGGTTACTGTACTGGTAACTCCCCAAAAGAATCTGGATTGTGGTGAGGGAACAGAGAAAAAAGCTCATTTAGGACCTGCACTTACGAAGGGGGTAGGCAGCTGTATATCAGGGAGTAAACCTTCTGAGAATAAAAACAGCTGGAGCTTGTTAAGGTAATTACACAGGGGAAAGGATAATGTACTGGGAACTCCTCAGAAGAATCTGATTTGTGGTGAGGGGAGAGAGATAAAAGCTCATTTAGGAACGACATGAACATGCTGGGGAGGTAGCTGTTTATCAACAAATATCTCCATTGAAATTAAGAAAAGCAGTAGCTTAATAAATTAAGTACTTCCTGGTATGGTTACAGTAATGGTAACTCCCCAAAACAATCTGGATTGTGGTGAGGGAACAGAGAAAAAAGCTCATTTATGACCTGCACTTACGAAGGGGGTAGGCAGCTGTATATCAGGGAGTAAACCTTCTGAGAATAAAAACAGCTGGAGCTTGTTAAGGTAATTACACAGGGGAAAGGATAATGTACTGGGAACTCCTCAGAAGAATCTGATTTGTGGTGAGGCGAGAGAGATAAAAGCTCATTTAGGAACGACATGAACATGCTGCGTAGGAAGCTGTTTATCAGTAAATATCTCCACTGAGATTAAGAAAAGCAGTAGCTTAATAAATTAAGTACTTCCTGGTATGGTTACTGTACTGGTAACTCCCCAAAAGAATCTGGATTGTGGTGAGGGAACAGAGAAAAAAGCTCATTTAGGACCTGCACTTACGAAGGGGGTAGGCAGCTGTATATCAGGGAGTAAACCTTCTGAGAATAAAAACAGCTGGAGCTTGTTAAGGTAATTACACAGGGGAAAGGATAATGTACTGGGAACTCCTCAGAAGAATCTGATTTGTGGTGAGGGAAGAGAGATAAAAGCGCATTTAGGAACGACATGAACATGGTGCGTAGGAAGCTGTTTATCAGTAAATATCTCCACTGAGGTTAAGAAAAGCAGTAGCTTAATAAATTAAGTACTTCCTGGTATGGTTACTGTACTGGTAACTCCCCAAAAGAATCTGGATTGTGGTGAGGGAACAGAGAAAAAAGCTCATTTAGGACCTGCACTTACGAAGGGGGTAGGCAGCTGTATATCAGGGAGTAAACCTTCTGAGAATAAAAACACCTGGAACTTGTTAAGGTAATTACACAGGGGAAAGGATAATGTACTGGGAACTGCTCAGAAGAATCTGATTTGTGGTGAGGGGAGAGAGATAAAAGCTCATTTAGCAACGACATGAACATGCTGCGTAGGTAGCTGTTTATCAGTAAATATCTCCACTGAGATTAAGAAAAGCAGTAGCTTAATAAATTAAGTACTTCCTGGTATGGTTACTGTACTGGTAACTCCCCAAAAGAATCTGGATTGTGGTGAGGGAACAGAGAAAAAGGCTCATTTAGGACCTGCACTTACGAAGGGGGTAGGCAGCTGTATATCAGGGAGTAAACCTTCTGAGAATAAAAACAGCTGGAGCTTGTTAAGGTAATTACACAGGGGAAAGGATAATGTACTGGGAACTCCTTAGAAGAATCTGATTTGTGGTGAGGGGAGAGAGATAAAAGCTCATTTAAGAACGACATGAACATGCTGCGTAGGTAGCTGTTAATCAGTAAATATCTCCACTGAGATTAAGAAAAGCAGTAGCTTAATAAATTAAGTACTTCCTGGTATGGTTACTGTACTGGTAACTCCCCAAAAGAATCTGGATTGTGGTGAGGGAACAGAGAAAAAAGCGCATGTAGGACCTGCACTTACGAAGGCTGTAGGCAGCTGTATATCAGGGAGTAAACCTTCTGAGAATAAAAACAGCTGGAGCTTGTTAAGGTAATTACACAGGGGAAAGGATAATGTACTGGGAACTCCTCAGAATAATCTGATTTGTGGTGAGGGGAGAGAGATAAAAGCTCATTTAGGAATGACATGAACATGCTGCGTAGGTAGCTGTTTATCAGTAAATATCTCCACTGAGATTAAGAAAAGCAGTAGCTTAATAAATTAAGTACTTCCTGGTATGGTTACTGTACTGGTAACTCCACAAAAGAATCTGGATTGTGGTGAGGGAACGGAGAAAAAAGCTCATTTAGGACCTACACTTACGAAGGGGGTAGGCAGCTGTATATCAGGGAGTAAACCTTCTGAGAATAAAAACAGCTGGAGCTTGTTTAGGTAATTACACAGGGGAAAGGATAATGTACTGGGAACTCCTCAGAAGAATCTGATTTGTGGTGAGGGGAGAGAGATAAAAGCTCATTTAGGAACGACATGAACATGCTGCGTAGGTAGCTGTTTTTCAGTAAATATCTCCACTGAGATTAAGAATAGCATTAGCTTAATAAATTAAGGACTTCCTGGTATGGTTACTGTACTGGTAACTCCCCAAAAGAATCTGGATTGTGGTGAGGGATCAGAGAAAAAATCTCATTTAGGACCTGCACTTACGAAGGGGGTAGGCACCTGTATATCAGCTAGTAAACCTTCTGAGAATAAAAACAGCTGGAGCTTCTTAAGGTAATTACTCAGGGGAAAGGATAATGTACTGGGAACTCCTCAGAAGAATCTGATTTGTGGTGAGGGGAGAGAGATAAAAGCTCATTTAGGAACGACATGAACATGCTGCGTAGGTAGCTGTTTATCAGTAAATATCTCCACTGAGATTAAGAAAAGCAGTAGCTTAATAAATTAAGTACTTCCTGGTATGGTTACTGTACTGGTAACTCCCCAAAAGAATCTGGATTGTGGTGAGGGAACAGAGAAAAAAGCTCATTTAAGACCTGCACTTACGAAGGGGGTAGGCAGCTGTATATCGATGAGTAAACTACCTGAGAATAAAAACAGCTGGAGCTTGTTAAGGTAATTACACAGGGGAAAGGATAATGTACTGGGAACCCCTCAGAAGAATCTGATTTGTGGTGAGGGGAGAGAGATAAAAGCTCATTTAGGAACGATACGAACATGCTGCGTACGTAGCTGTTTATCAGTAAATATCTCCACTGAGATTAAGAAAAGCAGTAGCTTAATAAATTAAGTACTTCCTGGTATGGTTACTGTACTGGTAACTCCCCAAAGGAATCTGGATTGTGGTGAGGGAACAGAGAAAAAAGCTCATTTAGGACCTGCACTTACGAAGGGGGTAGGCAGCAGTATATCAGGGAGTAAACTACCTGAGAATAAAAACAGCTGGAGCTTGTTAAGGTAATTACACAGGGGAAAGGATAATGTACTGGGAACTCCTCAGAAGAATCTGATTTGTGGTGAGGGGAGAGAGATAAAAGCTCATTTAGGAACGACACGAACATGCTGCGTACGTAGCTGTTTATCAGTAAATATCTCCACTGAGATTAAGGAAAGCAGTAGCTTAATAAATTAAGTACTTCCTGGTATGGTTACTGTACTGGTAACTCCCCAAAAGAATCTGGATTGTGGTGAGGGAACAGAGAAAAAAGCTCATTTAGGACCTGCACTTACGAAGGGGGTAGGCAGCTGTATATCCGGGAGTAAACCTTCTTAGAATAAAAACAGCTGGAGCTTGTTAAGGTAATTACACAGGGGAAAGGATAATGTACTGGGAACTCCTCAGAAGAATCTGATTTGTGGTGAGGGGAGAGAGATAAAAGCTCATTTAGGAAAGACATGAACATGCTGCGTAGGTAGCTGTTTATCAGTAAATATCTCCAATGAGATTAAGAAAAGCAGTAGCTTAATAAATTAAGTACTTCCTGGTATGGTTACTGTACTGGTAACTCCCCAAAAGAATCTGGATTGTGGTGAGGGAACAGAGAAAAAAGCTCATTAGGACCTGAACTTACGAAGGGTTTAGGCAGCTGTATATCAGGGAGTAAACCTTCTGAGAATAAAAACAGCTGGAGCTTGTTAAGGTAATTACACAGGGGAAAGGATAATGTACTGGGAACTCCTCAGAACAATCTGATTTGTGGTGAGGGAGAGAGATAAAAGCTCATTTAGGAACGACATGAACATGCTGCGTACATAGCTGTTTATCAGTAAATATCTCCACTGAGATTAAGAAAAGCAGTAGCTTAATAAATTAAGTACTTCCTGGTATGGTTACTGTAATGGTAACTCCCCAAAAGAATCTGGATTGTGGTGAGGGAACAGAGAAAAAACCTCATTTAGGAACGACATGAACATGCTGCCTAGGTAGCTGTTTATCAGTAAATATCTCCACTGAGATTAAGAAAAGCAGTAGCTTAATAAATTAAGTACTTCCTGGTATGGTTACTATACTGGTAACTCCCCAAAAGAATCTGGATTGTCGTGAGGGAACAGAGAAAAAAGCTCATTTAGGACCTGCACTTACGAAGGGGGTAGGCAGCTGTATATCAGGGCTGAGAATAAAAACAGCTGGAGCTTGTTAAGGTAATTACACAGGGGAAAGGATAATGTACTGGGAACTCCTCAGAAGAATCTGAATTGTGGTGAGGGGAGAGAGATAAAAGCTCATTTAGGAACGACATGAACTTGCTGCGTACGTAGCTGTTTATCAGTAAATATCTCCACTGAGATTAAGAAAAGCAGTAGCTTAATAAATTAAGTACTTCCTTGTATGGTTACTGTACTGGTAAATCCCCAAAAGAATCTGGATTGTGGTGAGGGAACAGAGAAAAAAGCTCATTTAGGACCTGCACTTACGAAGGGGGTAGGCAGTTGTATATCAGGGAGTTAACCTTCTGAGAATAAAAACAGCTGGAGCTTGTTAAGGTAATTACACAGGGGAAAGGATAATGTACTGGGAACTCCTCAGAAGAATCTGATTTGTGGTGAGGTGAGAGAGATAAAAGCTCATTTAGGAACGACATGAACATGCTGCGTCGGTAGCTGTTTATCAGTAAATATCTCCACTGAGATTAAGAAAAGCAGTAGCTTAATAAATTAAGTACTTCCTGGTATGGTTACTGTACTGGTAACTCCCCAAAAGAATCTGGATTGTGGTGAGGGAACAGAGAAAAAAGCTCATTTAGGACCTGCACTTACGAAGGGGGTATGCAGCTGTATATCAGGTAGTAAAGCTTCTGAGAATAAAAACAGCTGGAGCTTGTTAAGGTAATTACACAGGGGAAAGGATAATGTACTGGGAACTCCTCAGAAGAATCTGATTTGTGGTGGGGGGAGAGAGATAAAAGCTCATTTAGGAACGACATGAACATGCTGCGTAGGTAGCTGTTTATCAGTAAATATCTCCACTGAGATTAAGAAAAGCAGTAGCTTAATAAATTAAGTACTTCCAGGTATGGTTACTGTACTGGTAACTCCACAAAGGAATCTGGATTGTGGTGAGGGATCAGAGAAAAAAGCTCATTTAGGACCTGCACTTACGAAGGGGGTAGGCAGCTGTATATCAGGGAGTAAACCTTCTGAGAATAAAAACAGCTGGAGCTTGTTAAGGTAATTACACAGGGGAAAGGATAATGTACTGGGAACTCCTCAGAAGAATCTGATTTGTGGTGAGGGGAGAGAGATAAAAGCTCATTTAGGAACGACACGAACATGCTGCGTACGTAGCTGTTTATCAGTAAATATCTCCACTGAGATTAAGGAAAGCAGTAGCTTAATAAATTAAGTACTTCCTGGTATGGTTACTGTACTGGTAACTCCCCAAAAGAATCTGGATTGTGGTGAGGGAACAGAGAAAAAAGCTCATTTAGGACCTGCACTTACGAAGGGGGTAGGCAGCTGTATATCCGGGAGTAAACCTTCTTAGAATAAAAACAGCTGGAGCTTGTTAAGGTAATTACACAGGGGAAAGGATAATGTACTGGGAACTCCTCAGAAGAATCTGATTTGTGGTGAGGGGAGAGAGATAAAAGCTCATTTAGGAAAGACATGAACATGCTGCGTAGGTAGCTGTTTATCAGTAAATATCTCCAATGAGATTAAGAAAAGCAGTAGCTTAATAAATTAAGTACTTCCTGGTATGGTTACTGTACTGGTAACTCCCCAAAAGAATCTGGATTGTGGTGAGGGAACAGAGAAAAAAGCTCATTAGGACCTGAACTTACGAAGGGTTTAGGCAGCTGTATATCAGGGAGTAAACCTTCTGAGAATAAAAACAGCTGGAGCTTGTTAAGGTAATTACACAGGGGAAAGGATAATGTACTGGGAACTCCTCAGAACAATCTGATTTGTGGTGAGGGAGAGAGATAAAAGCTCATTTAGGAACGACATGAACATGCTGCGTACATAGCTGTTTATCAGTAAATATCTCCACTGAGATTAAGAAAAGCAGTAACTTAATAAGTTAAGTACTTCCTGGTATGGTTACTGTACTGGTAACTCCCCAAAAGAATCTGGATTGTGGTGAGGGAACAGAGGAAAAAGCTCATTTAGGACCTGCACTTACGAAGGGGGTAGGCAGCTGTATATCAGGGAGTAAACCTTCTGAGAATAAAAACAGCTGGAGCTTGTTAAGGTGATTACACAGGGGAAAGGATAATGTACTGGGTACTCATCAGAAGAATCTGATTTGTGGTGAGGGGAGAGAGATAAAAGCTCATTTAGGAACGACATGAACATGCTGCGTAGGTAGCTGTTTACCAGTAAATATCTCCACTGAGATTAAGAAAAGCAGTAGCTTAATAAATTAAGTACTTCCTGGTATGGTTACTGTACTGGTAACTCCCCAAAAGAATCTGGATTGTGGTGAGGGAACAGAGAAAAACGCTCATTTATGACCTGCACTTACGAAGGGGGTAGGCAGCTGTATATCAGGGAGTAAACCTTCTGAGAATAAAAACAGCTGGAGCTTGTTAAGGTAATTACACAGGGGAAAGGATAATGTACTGGGAACTCCTCAGAAGAATCTGATTTGTGGTGAGGGGAGAGAGATAAAAGCTCATTTAGGAACGACATGAACATGCTGCGTACGTAGCTGATTATCAGTAAATATCTCCACTGAGATTAAGAAAAGCAGTAGTTTAATAAATTAAAGACTTCCTGGTATGGTTACTGTACTGGTAACTCCCCAAAAGAATCTGGATTGTAGTGAGGGAACAGAGAAAAAATCTCATTTAGGACCTGCACTTACGAAGGGGGTAGGCACCTGTATATCAGGGAGTAAACCTTCTGAGAATAAAAACAGCTGGAGCTTGTTAAGGTAATTACACAGGGGAAAGGATAATGTACTGGGAACTCCTCAGAAGAATCTGATTTGTGGTGAGGGGAGAGATATAAAAGCTCATTTAGGAACGACATGAACATGCTGCGTAGGTAGCTGTTTATCAGTAAATATCTCCACTGAGATTAAGAAAAGCAGTAGCTTAATAAATTAAGTACTTCCTGGTATGGTTACTGTACTGGTAACTCCCCAAAAGAATCTGGATTGTGGTGAGGGAACAGAGAAAAAAGCTCATTTAGGACCTGCACTTACGATGGGGGTAGGCAGCTGTATATCAGGGAGTAAACCTTCTGAGAATAAAAACAGCTGGAGCTTGTTAAGGTAATTACACAGGGGAAAGGATAATGTACTGGGAACTCCTCAGAAGAATCTGATTTGTGGTGAGGGGAGAGAGATAAAAGCTCATTTAGGAACGATATGAACATGCTGCGTACGTAGCTGTTTATCAGTAAATATCTCCACTGAGATTAAGAAAAGCAGTAGCTTAATAAATTAAGTACTTCCTGGTATGGTTACTGTAATGGTAACTCCCCAAAAGAATCTGGATTGTGGTGAGGGAACAGAGAAAAAACCTCATTTAGGAACGACATGAACATGCTGCCTAGGTAGCTGTTTATCAGTAAATATCTCCACTGAGATTAAGAAAAGCAGTAGCTTAATAAATTAAGTACTTCCTGGTATGGTTACTATACTGGTAACTCCCCAAAAGAATCTGGATTGTCGTGAGGGAACAGAGAAAAAAGCTCATTTAGGACCTGCACTTACGAAGGGGGTAGGCAGCTGTATATCAGGGCTGAGAATAAAAACAGCTGGAGCTTGTTAAGGTAATTACACAGGGGAAAGGATAATGTACTGGGAACTCCTCAGAAGAATCTGAATTGTGGTGAGGGGAGAGAGATAAAAGCTCATTTAGGAACGACATGAACTTGCTGCGTACGTAGCTGTTTATCAGTAAATATCTCCACTGAGATTAAGAAAAGCAGTAGCTTAATAAATTAAGTACTTCCTTGTATGGTTACTGTACTGGTAAATCCCCAAAAGAATCTGGATTGTGGTGAGGGAACAGAGAAAAAAGCTCATTTAGGACCTGCACTTACGA
Source organism: Perognathus longimembris pacificus (assembly GCF_023159225.1). NCBI lineage: Eukaryota > Metazoa > Chordata > Mammalia > Rodentia > Heteromyidae > Perognathus > Perognathus longimembris. The sequence continues at coordinate 8,380 of NW_025959288.1, read as the reverse complement.
AGGGGGTAGGCAGTTGTATATCAGGGAGTTAACCTTCTGAGAATAAAAACAGCTGGAGCTTGTTAAGGTAATTACACAGGGGAAAGGATAATGTACTGGGAACTCCTCAGAAGAATCTGATTTGTGGTGAGGTGAGAGAGATAAAAGCTCATTTAGGAACGACATGAACATGCTGCGTCGGTAGCTGTTTATCAGTAAATATCTCCACTGAGATTAAGAAAAGCAGTAGCTTAATAAATTAAGTACTTCCTGGTATGGTTACTGTACTGGTAACTCCCCAAAAGAATCTGGATTGTGGTGAGGGAACAGAGAAAAAAGCTCATTTAGGACCTGCACTTACGAAGGGGGTATGCAGCTGTATATCAGGTAGTAAAGCTTCTGAGAATAAAAACAGCTGGAGCTTTTTAAGGTAATTACACAGGGGAAAGGATAATGTACTGGGAACTCCTCAGAAGAATCTGATTTGTGGTGGGGGGAGAGAGATAAAAGCTCATTTAGGAACGACATGAACATGCTGCGTAGGTAGCTGTTTATCAGTAAATATCTCCACTGAGATTAAGAAAAGCAGTAGCTTAATAAATTAAGTACTTCCAGGTATGGTTACTGTACTGGTAACTCCACAAAGGAATCTGGATTGTGGTGAGGGATCAGAGAAAAAAGCTCATTTAGGACCTGCACTTACGAAGGGGGTAGGCAGCTGTATATCAGGGAGTAAACCTTCTGAGAATAAAAACAGCTGGAGCTTGTTAAGGTAATTACACAGGGGAAAGGATAATGTACTGGGAACTCCTCAGAAGAATCTGATTTGTGGTGAGGGGAGAGAGATAAAAGCTCATTTAGGAATGATATGAACATGCTGCGTACGTAGCTGTTTATCAGTAAATATCTCCACTGAGATTAAGAAAAGCAGTAGCTTAATTAATTAAGTAATTAATGGTATGGTTACTATACTGGTAACTCCCCAAAAGAATCTGGATTGTGGTGAGGGAACAGAGAAAAATGCTCATTTAGGGCCTGCACTTACGAAGGGGTAGGCAGCTGTACATCAGGGAGTAAACCTTCTGAAAATAAAAACAGCTGGAGCTTGTTAAGGTAATTACACAGGGGAAAGGATAATGTACTGGGAACACCTCAGAAGAATCTGATTTGTGGTGAGGGGAGAGAGATAAAAGCTCATTTAGGAACGACATGAACATGCTGCGTAGGTAGCTGTTTATCAGTAAATATCTCCACTGAGATTAAGAAAAGCAGTAGCTTAATAAGTTAAGTACTTCCTGGTATGGTTATTGTACTGGTAGCTCCGCAAAAGAATCTGGATTGTGGTGAGGGAACAGAGAAAAAAGCTCATTTAGGACCTGCACCTACGAAGGGGGTAGGCAGCAGTATATCAGGGAGTAAACCTTCTGAGAATAAAAACAGCTGGAGCTTGTTAAGGTAATTACACAGGGGAAAGGATAATGTACTGGGAACTCCTCAGAAGAATCTGATTTGTGGTGAGGGGAGAGAGATAAAAGCTCATTTAGGAACGACATGAACATGCTGCGTACGTAGCTGTTTATAAGTAAATATCTCCACTGAGATTAAGAAAAGCAGTAGTTTAATAAATTAAAGACTTCCTGGTATGGTTACTGTACTGGTAACTCCCCAAAAGAATCTGGATTGTGGTGAGGGAACAGAGAAAAAATCTCATTTAGGACCTGCACTTACGAAGGGGGTAGGCACCTGTATATCACTTAGTAAACCTTCTGAGAATAAAAACAGCTGGAGCTTGTTAAGGTAATTACACAGGGGAAAGGATAATGTACTGGGAAATCCTCAGAAGAATCTGAATTGTGGTGAGGGGAGAGAGATAAAAGCTCATTTAGGAACGACATGAACATGCTGCGTACGTAGCTGTTTATCAGTAAATATCTCCACTGAGATTAAGAAAAGCAGTAGCTTAATAAATTAAGTACATCCTTGTATGGTTACTGTACTGGTAAATCCCCAAAAGAATCTGGATTGTGGTGAGGGAATAGAGAAAAAAGCTCATTTAGGACCTGCACTTACGAAGGGGGTAGGCAGTTGTATATCAGGGAGTTAACCTTCTGAGAATAAAAACAGCTGGAGCTTGTTAAGGTAATTACACAGGGGAAAGGATAATGTACTGGGAACTCCTCAGAAGAATCTGATTTGTGGTGAGGTGAGAGAGATAAAAGCTCATTTAGGAACGACATGAACATGCTGCGTAGGTAGCTGTTTATCAGTAAATATCTCCACTGAGATTAAGAAAAGCAGTATCTTAATAAATTAAGTACTTCCTGGTATGGTTACTGTACTGGTAATTCCCAAAAAGAATCTGGATTGTGGTGAGGGAACAGAGAAAAAAGCTCATTTAGGACCTGCACTTACGAAGGTGGTAGGCAGCTGTATATCAGGGAGTAAACCTTCTGAGAATAAAAACAGCTGGAGCTTGTTAAGGTAATTACACACGGGAAAGGATAATGTACTGGGAACTCCTCAGAAGAATCTGATTTGTGGTGAGGGGAGAGAGATAAAAGCTCATTTAGGAACGACATGAACATGCTGCGTAGGTAGCTGTTTATCAGTAAATATCTCCACTGAGATTAAGAAAAGCAGTAGCTTAATAAATTAAGTAATTCCTGGTATGGTTACTGTACTGGTAACTCCCCAAGAGAATCTGGATTGTGGTGAGGGAACAGAGAAAAAAGCTCATTTAGGACATGCACTTACGAAGGGGGTAGGCAGCTGTATATCACTTAGTAAACCTTCTGAGAATAAAAACAGCTGGAGCTTGTTAAGGTAATTACACAGGGGAAAGGATAATGTACTGGGAACTCCTCAGAAGAATCTGAATTGTGGTGAGGGGAGAGAGATAAAAGCTCATTTAGGAACGACATGAACTTGCTGCGTACGTAGCTGTTTATCAGTAAATATCTCCACTGAGATTAAGAAAAGCAGTAGCTTAATAAATTAAGTACTTCCTTGTATGGTTACTGTACTGGTAAATCCCCAAAAGAATCTGGATTGTGGTGAGGGAACAGAGAAAAAAGCTCATTTAGGACCTGCACTTACGAAGGGGGTAGGCAGTTGTATATCAGGGAGTTAACCTTCTGAGAATAAAAACAGCTGGAGCTTGTTAAGGTAATTACACACGGGAAAGGATAATGTACTGGGAACTCCTCAGAAGAATCTGATTTGTGGTGAGGTGAGAGAGATAAAAGCTCATTTAGGAACGACATGAACATGCTGCGTAGGTAGCTGTTTATCAGTAAATATCTCCACTGAGATTAAGAAAAGCAGTAGCTTAATAAATTAAGTACTTCCTGGTATGGTTACTGTACTGGTAACTCCCCAAAAGAATCTGGATTGTGGTGAGGGAACAGAGAAAAAAGCTCATTTAGGACCTGCACTTACGAAGGGGGTATGCAGCTGTATATCAGGTAGTAAAGCTTCTGAGAATAAAAACAGCTGGAGCTTTTTAAGGTAATTACACAGGGGAAAGGATAATGTACTGGGAACTCCTCAGAAGAATCTGATTTGTGGTGAGGGGAGAGAGATAAAAGCTCATTTAGGAACGACATGAACATGCTGCGTAGGTAGCTGTTTATCAGTAAATATCTCCACTGAGATTAAGAAAAGCAGTAGCTTAATAAATTAAGTACTTCCAGGTATGGTTACTGTACTGGTAACTCCACAAAAGAATCTGGATTGTGGTGAGGGAACAGAGAAAAAAGCTCATTTAGGACCTGCACTTACGAAGGGGGTAGGCAGCTGTATATCAGGGCTGAAAATAAAAACAGCTGGAGCTTGTTAAGGTAATTACACAGGGGAAAGGATAATGTACTGGGAACACCTCAGAAGAATCTGATTTGTGGTGAGGGGAGAGAGATAAAAGCTCATTTAGGAACGACATTAACATGCTGCGTAGGTAGCTGTTTATCAGTAAATATCTCCACTGAGATTAAGAAAAGCAGTAGCTTAATAAGTTAAGTACTTCCTGGTATGGTTATTGTACTGGTAGCTCCGCAAAAGAATCTGGATTGTGGTGAGGGAACAGAGAAAAAAGCTCATTTAGGACCTGCACCTACGAAGGGGGTAGGCAGCAGTATATCAGGGAGTAAACCTTCTGAGAATAAAAACAGCTGGAGCTTGTTAACGTAATTACACAGGGGAAAGGATAATGTACTGGGAACTCCTCAGAAGAATCTGATTTGTGGTCAGGGGAGAGAGATAAAAGCTCATTTAGGAACGACATGAACATGCTGCGTAGGTAGCTGTTTATCAGTAAATATCTCCAATGAGATTAAGAAAAGCAGTAGCTTAATAAATTAAGTGCTTCCTGGTATGGTTACTGTACTGGTAAGTCCCCAAAAGAATCTGGATTGTGGTGAGGGAACAGAGAAAAAAGCTCATTTAGGACCTTCTCTTACGAAGGGGGTAGGCAGCAGTATATCAGGGAGTAAACCTTTTGAGAATAAAAACAGCGGGAGCTTGTTAAGGTAATTACACAGGGGAAAGGATAATGTACTGGGAACTCCTCAGAAGAATCTGATTTGTGGTGAGGGGAGAGAGATAAAAGCTCATTTAGGAACGACATGACAATGCTGCGTAGGTAGCTGTTTTTAAGTAAATATCTCCACTGAGATTAAGAAAAGCAGTAGCTTAATAAATTAAGTACTTCCTGCTATGGTTACTATACTGGTAACTCCCCAAAAGAATCTGGATTGTGGTGAGGGAACAGAGAAATAAGCTCATTTAGGACCTGCATTTACGAAGGGGGTAGGCAGCTGTATATCAGGGAGTAAACCTTCTGAGAATAAAAACAGCTGGAGCTTGTTAAGGTAATTACACAGGGGAAAGGATAATGTACTGGGAACTCCTCAGAAGAATCTGATTTGTGGTGAGGGGAGAGAGATAAAAGCTCATTTAGGAACGACATGAACATGCTGCGTGGTAGCTGTTTATCAGTAAATATCTCAACTGAGATTAACAAAAGCAGTAGCTTAATAAATTAAGTACTTCCTGGTATGGTTACTGTACTGGTAACTCCCCAAAGAATCTGGATTGTGGTGAGGGAACAGAGAAATAAGCTCATTTAGGACCTGCACTTACCAAGGGGGTAGGCAGCTGTATATCAGGGAGTAAACCTTCCGAGAATAAAAACAGCTGGAGCATGTTAAGGTAATTCCACAGGGAAAGGATAATGTACTGGGAACTCCTCAGAAGAATCTGATTTGTGGTGAGGGGAGAGAGATAAAAGCTCATTTAGGAACGACATGAACATGCTGCGTAGGTAGCTGTTTATCAGTAAATATCTCCACTGAGAATAAGAAAAGCAGTAGCTTAAAAAATTATGTACTCCCTGGTATGGTTACTGTACTTGTAACTCCCCAAAAGAATCTGGATTGTGGTGAGGGAACAGAGAAAAAAGCTCATTTAGGATCTGCACTTACGAAGGGGGTAGGCAGCTATATATCAGGGAGTAAACCTTCTGAGAATAAAAACAGCTGGAGCTTGTTAAGATAATTACACAGGGGAAAGTATAATGTACTGGGAACTCCTCAGAAGAACCTGATTTGTGGTGAGGGGAGAGAGATAAAAGCTCATTTAGGAAAGACATGAACATGCTGCCTAGGTAGCTGTTTATCAGTAAATATCTACACTGAGATTAAGAAAAGCAGTAGCTTAATAAATTAAGTACTTCCTGGTATTGTTACTGTACTGGGAACTCCCCAAAAGAATCTGGATTGTGGTGAGGGAACAGAGAAAAAAGCTCATTTAGGACCTGCACTTACGAAGGGGTAGGCAGCAGTATATCAGGGAGTAAACCTTCTGAGAATAAAAACAGCTGGAGCTTGTTAAGGTAATTACACAGGGGAAAGGATAATGTACTGGGAACTCCTCAGAAGAATCTGATTTGTGGTGAGGGGAGAGAGATAAAAGCTCATTTAGGAACGACATGGACATGCTGCGTACGTAGCTGTTTATCAGCAAATATCTCCACTGAGATTAAGAAAAGCAGTAGCTAAATACATTAAGTACTTCCTGGTATGGATACTGTACTGGTAACTCCCCAAAGAATCTGGATTGTGTTGAGGGAACAGAGAAAATAGCTCATTTAGGAACGACTTGAACATGGTGCGTAGGTAGCTGTTTATCAGTAAATATCTCCACTGAGATTAAGAAAAGCAGTAGCTTAATAAATTATGTACTTCCTGGTATGGTTACTGTACTGGTAACTCCCCAAAACAATCTGGATTGTGGTGAGGGAACAGAGAAAAAAGCTCATTTAGGACCTGCACTTACGAAGGGGGTAGGCAGCTGTCTATCAGGGCTGAGAATAAAAACATCGGCAGCTTGTTAAGGTAATTACACAGGGGAAAGGATAATGTACTGGGAACTCCTCAGAGGAATCTGATTTGTGGTGAGGGGAGAGAGATAAAAGCTCATTTAGGAACGACATGTACATGCTGCGTAGCTAGCTGTTTATCAGTAAATATCTCCACTGAGATTAAGAAAATCAGTAGCTTAATAAATTAAGTACTTCCTGGTATGGTTACTGTACTGGTAACTCCCCAAAAGAATCTGGATTGTGTTGAGTGAACAGAGAAAAAAGCTCATTTAGGACCTGCACTTACGAAGGGGGTAGGCAGCTGTATATCAGGGAGTAAAACTTCTGAGAATAAAACAGCCGGAGCTTGTTAAGGTAATTACACAGGGGAAAGGATAATGTACTGGGAACTCCTCAGAAGAATCTGATTTGTGGTGAGGGAGAGAGATAAAAGCTCATATAGGAACGAAATGAACATGCTGCATACGTAGCTGTTTATAAGTAAATATGTCCGATGAGATTAAGAAAAGCAGTAGCTAAATACATTAAGTACTTCCTGGTATGGATACTGTACTGGTAACTCCCCAAAAGAATCTGGATTGTGGTGACGGATCAGAGAAAAAAGCTCATTTAGGAACGACATGAACATGCTGCGTAGGTAGCTGTTTATCAGTAAATATTTCCACTGAGATTAAGAAAAGCAGTAGCTTAATAAATTAAGTACTTCCTGGTATGGTTACTGTACTGGTAACTCCCCAAAAGAATCTGGATTGTGGTGATGGAACATAGAAAAAAGCTCATTTAGGACCTGCACTTACCAAGGGGTTAAGCAGCTGTATATCAGGGAGTACCGCTTCTGAGAATAAAAACAGCTGGAGATTGTTAAGGTAATTACACAGGGGAAAGGATAATGTACTTGGAACTCCTCAGAAGAATCTGATTTGTGGTGAGGGGAGAGAGATAAAAGCTCATTTAGGAACGACATGAACATGCTGCGTAGGTAGCTGATTATCAGTAAATATCTCCACTGAGATTAAGAAAAGCAGTAGCTTAATAAATTAAGTACTTCCTGGTATGGTTACTCTACTGGGAACTCCCCAAAAGAATCTGGATTGTGGTTAGGGAACAGAGAAAAAAGCTCATTTAGGAGGTGCACTTACGAAGGGGGTAGGCAGCTGTATGTCAGGGAGTAAACCTTCTGAGAATAAAAACAGCTGGAGCTTGTTAAGGTAATTACACAGGGGAAAGGATAATGTACTGGAAACTCCTCAGAAGAATCTGATTTGTGGTGAGGGGAGAGAGATAAAAGCTCATATAGGAACGACATGAACATGCTGCATACGTAGCAGTTTATAAGTAAATATGTCCACTGAGATTAAGAAAAGCAGTAGCTAAAATACATTAAGTACTTCCTGGTATGGATACTGTACTGGTAACTCCCCAAAAGAATCTGGATTGTGGTGACAGAACAGAGAAAAAAGCTCATTTAGGAACGACATGAACATGCTGCGTAGGTAGCTGTTTATCAGTAAATATCTCCACTGAGATTAAGAAAAGCAGTAGCTTAATAAATTAAGTACTTCCTGGTATGGTTACTGTACTGGTAACTCCCCAAAAGAATCTGGATTGTGGTGAGGGAACAGAGAAAAAACCTCATTTAGGATCTGCACTTACGAAGGGGGTAGGCAGCTGTATATCAGGGAGTAATCCTTCTGAGAATAAAAACAGCTGGAGCTTGTTAAGGTAATTACACAGGGGAAAGGATAATGTACTGGGAACTCCTCAGAAGAATCTGATTTGTGGTGAGGGGAGAGAGATAAAAGCTCATTTAGGAACGACATGAACATGATGCGTAGGTAGCTGTTTATCAGTAAATAAATCCACTGAGATTAAGAAAAGCAGTAGCTTAATAAATTAAGTACTTCCTGGTATGGTTACTGTACTGGTAACTCCCCAAAAGAATCTGGATTGTGGTGAGGGAACAGAGAAAAAGCTCATTTAGGACATGCACTTACGAAGGGGGTAGGCAGCTGTATATCAGGGAGT
>NW_025959287.1:0-44396 GCF_023159225.1 Perognathus longimembris pacificus | reverse complement strand
TCCCTCAACACAATCCTGATTCTTTTGGGGAGTTACAGTACATTAACCATTCCAGGAAGTACTTAATTTATTAAGATACTGCTTTTCTTAATTCCCAGTGGAGAAGGTTTACTCCCTGATATACAGCTGCCTACCCATGTTCATGTGCAGGTCCTAAATGAGCTTTTATCTCTGTTCCCTCACCACAAATCCAGATTCTTTGGGAGTTACCAGTACAGTATCCATACCACTGTGTAATTACCTTAACAAGCTACTGCTTTTCTTAATCTCAAAAGGTTTACTGATAAACAGCTACCTACGCAGCATGTTCATGTCGTTCCTAAATGAGCTTTTATCTCTCTCCCCTCACACAAATCAGATTCTTCTGGGGAGTTACCAGTACATTATCCTTTCCCCAGGAAGTACTTAATTTATTAAGATACTGCTGTTTTTATTCTCAGAAGGTTTACTCCCTGATATACAGCTGCCTACCCCCTTCGTAAGTGCAGGTCCTAAATGAGCTTTTTTCTCTGTTCCCTCACCACAAATCCAGATTCTTTTGGGGAGTTACCAGTACAGTAATCCATACCAGGAAGTACTTAGTTTATTAAGCTACTGTTTTTAAATCTCAGTGGAGATATTTACTCTGATAAACAGCTACTACCAGCATGTACATGTCGTTCCTAAATGAGCTTTTATCTCTCTCCCCTCACCACAAATCAGATTCTTCTGAGGAGTTCCCAGTACATTATCCTTTCCCCTGTGTAATTACCTTAACAAGCTCCAGCTGTTTTTATTCTCAGAAGGTTTACTCCCTGATATACAGCTCCCTACCCCCTTCGTAAGTGCAGGTCCTAAATGAGCTTTTTTCTCTCTCCCTCACCACAATCAGATTCTTTTGGGAGTTACCAGTACAGTAACCATACCAGAAGTAATTATTTATTAAGCTACTGCTTTTCTTAATCTCAGTGGAGATATTTACTGATAAACAGCTACCTACGCCTTGTCAGTGCGTTCCTAAATGAGCTTTTTTCTCTCTCCCCTCACCACAAATCAGATTCTTTGGAGGAGTTTCCAGTACATATTCCTTTCCCCTGTGTAATTACTTAACAAAGCTCCAGCTGTTTTTATTCTCAGAAGGTTTACTCCCTGATATACAGCTGCCTACCCCCTTCGTAAGTGCAGGTCCTAAATGAGCTTTTTTCTCTGTTCCCTCACCACAATCCAGATTCTTTTGGGGAGTTACCAGTACAGTAACCATACCAGGAAGTACTTAATTTATTAAGCTACTGTTTTTAATTCTGGAGATATTTACTGATATACAGCTACCTACGCGTCATGTTCATGTCCTAAATGAGCTTTTTCTCTGTTCCCTCACCACAATCAGATTCTTTTCTGAGGAGTTACCAGTACATTACCTTTCCCCTGTGTAATTACCTTAACAAGCTCCAGCTGTTTTTATTCTCAGAAGGTTTACTCCCTGATAACAGCTGCCTACCCCTTCGTAAGTTCCTAAATGAGCTTTTTTCTCTGTTCCCTCACCACAATCCAGATTCTTTTGGGGAGTTACCAGTACAGTACCATACCTGTGTAAGTACTTAATTTATTAAGCTGTTCTTTATCTCAGTGGAGATATTTACTCTGATAAACAGCTACCTACCCCAGCATGTTCATGTCGTTCCTAAATGAGCTTTTATCTCTCTCCCTCACCACAAATCAGATTCTTCTGAGGAGTTCCCAGTACATTATCCTTTCCCCAGGAAGTACTTAATTATTAAGCTACTGATTTTTTATCTCAGAAGGTTTACTCCCTGATATACAGCTGCCTACGCCATGTTCATGTCGTCCTAAATGAGCTTTTTTCTCTGTTCCCTCACCACAATCAGATCTTTGGGGAGTTACCAGTACAGTAACCATACCTGTTAATTACCTTAACAAGCTACTGTTTTTATTCTCAGTGAAGGTTTACTCCCTGATAAACAGCTGCCTACGTAAGCAGCAGGTTCCTAAATGAGCTTTTTCTCTCTCCCCTCACCACAAATCAGATTCTTCTGAGGAGTTCCCAGTACATTATCCTTTCCCCTGTGTAATTACCTTAATTAAGCTAGCTGTTTTTATTCTCAGTGGAGATATTTACTCCCTGATATACAGCTGCCTACCCCTTCATGTCAGGTCCTAAATGAGCTTTTTCTCTGTTCCCTCACCACAATCCAGATTCTTTTGGGGAGTTCCCAGTACAGTAATCCATACCAGGAAGTACTTAATTTATTAAGCTACTGTTTTTTATCTCAGTGGAGATATTTACTGATAACAGCTACCTACGCAGCATGTTCAGTGCGTTCCTAAATGAGCTTTTATCTCTCTCCCTCACCACAAATCAGATTCTTCTGAGGAGTTCCCAGTACATTATCCTTTACCAGGAAGTACTTAATTTATTAAGCTCCAGCTGTTTTTATTCTCAGAAGGTTTACTCCCTGATAAACACCTACGTAAGTGCATGTCGTTCCTAAATGAGCTTTTTCTCTGTTCCCCTCACCACAATCCAGATTCTTTTGGGGAGTTACCAGTACAGTACCTTCCCCTGTGTAATTTATTAAGCTACTGCTTTTCTTAATCTCAGTGGAGATATTTACTGATAAACAGCTACCTACCCTGTTCATGTCGTTCCTAAATGAGCTTTTATCTCTCTCCCTCACCACAATCCAGATTCTTTTGGGGAGTTACCAGTACAGTATCCATACCAGGAATTACTTAATTTATTAAGCTACTGCTTTTCTAAATCTCAGTGGAGATATTTACTGATAAACAGCTACCTACGCAGCATGTTCATGTCGTTCCTAAATGAGCTTTTATCTCTCTCCCTCACCACAAATCAGATTCTTCTGAGGAGTTCCCAGTACATTATCCTTTCCCCTGTGTAATTACCTTAACAAGCTCCAGCTGTTTTTATTCTCAGAAGGTTTACTCCCTGATATAAACTGCTACCCCCTCGTAAGTGCAGGTCCTAAATGAGCTTTTTCTCTGTTCCCTCACCACAATCAGATTCTTTTGGGGAGTTACCAGTACAGTAACCATACCAGGAAGTACTTAATTTACAAGCTACAGCTTTTCTTAATCTCAGTGGAGATATTTACTGATAAACAGCTACCTACGCAGCATGTTCATGTCGTTCCTAAATGAGCTTTTTATCTCTCTCCCCTCACCACAAGCAGATTCTTCTGGGAGTTCCCAGTACATTATCCTTTCCCCTGTGTAATTACTTAACAAGCTCCAGCTGCTTTTTTATTCTCAGAAGGTTTACTCCCTGATATACAGCTGCCTACCCCTTCGTAAGTGCAGTCCTAAATGAGCTTTTATTCTCTGTTCCCTCACCACAATCAGATTCTTTTGGGAGTTACCAGTACAGTAACCATACCAGGAAGTACTTAATTTATTAAGCTACTGCTTTCTTAATCTCAGTGGAGATATTTACTGATAAACAGCTACCTACGCAGCATGTTCATGTCGTCCTAAATGAGCTTTTATCTCTCTCCCTCACCACAAATCAGATTCTTCTGAGGAGTTCCCAGTACATTATCCTTTCCCCTGTGTAATTTACCTTAACAAGTCCAGCTGTTTTTATTCTCAGAAGGTTTACTCCCTGATATACAGCTGCCTACCCCCTTCGTAAGTGCAGGTCCTAAATGAGCTTTTTCTCTGTTCCCTCACCACAATCAGATTCTTTTGGGAGTTACCAGTACAGTAACCATACCAGGAAGTACTTAATTTACTAAGCTACTGCTTTTCTTAATCTCAGTGGAGAATTTACTGATAAACAGCTACCTACGCAGCATGTTCATGTCGTTCCTAAATGAGCTTTTATCTCTCTCCCCTCACCACAAATCAGATTCTTCTGAGGAGTTCCCAGTACATTATCCTTTCCCCTGTGTAATTACCTTAACAAGCTCCAGCTGTTTTTATTCTCAGAAGGTTTACTCCCTGATATACAGCTGCCTACCCCCTTCGTAAGTGCAGGTCCTAAATGAGCTTTTTTCTCTGTTCCCTCACCAAATCCAGATTCTTTTGGGAGTTACCAGTACAGTAACCATACCAGGAAGTACTTAATTTATTAAGCTACTGATTTTCTTAATCTCAGTGGAGATATTTACTGATATACAGCTACCTACGCAGCATGTTCATGTCGTTCCTAAATGAGCTTTTATCTGTCTCCCCTCACCACAAATCCAGATTCTTTTGGGGAGTTACCAGTACATTATCCATCCCCAGGTAATTACTTAATTAAGCTACTGCTTTTTTAATCTCAGAAGGTTTACTGATAAACAGCTACCTACGCAGCATGTTCATGTCGTTCCTAAATGAGCTTTTATCTCTCTCCCTCACCACAAATCAGATTCTTCTGAGGAGTTCCCAGTACATTAACTTTCCCCAGGAAGTACTTAATTACAAGCTCCAGCTGTTTTTATTCTCAGTGGAGATATTTACTGATATACAGCTATCTACGCAGCATGTTCATTTCGTCCTAAATGAGCTTTTATCTCTGTTCCCCTCACCACAATCCAGATTCTTTTGGGAGTTACCAGTACATTAGTTTCCCCTGTGAATTACTTAATTTATTAAGCTACTGCTTTTCTTAATCTCAGTGGAGATATTTACTGATAAACAGCTACCTACGCAGCATGTCATGTCAGGTCCTAAATGAGCTTTTTTCTCTCTCCCTCACCACAAATCAGATTCTTTTGGGAGTTCCCAGTACATTACCTTTCCCCTGTGTAATTACCTTAACAAGCTCCAGCTGTTTTTATTCTCAGATATTTACTGATATACAGCTGCCTACCATCGTAATGTCAGGTTCCTAAATGAGCTTTTTATCTCTCCCTCACCACAATCCAGATTCTTTTGAGTAGTTCCAGTACATTATCCTTTCCCCAGGAATTACCTTAACAAGCTCCAGCTGTTTTTATTCTCAGAAGGTTTACTCCCTGATAACAGCTGCCTACCCGCTTTTTAAATGCAGGTCCTAAATGAGCTTTTTTCTCTGTTCCCTCACCACAATCCAGATTCTTTTGGGGAGTTACCAGTACAGTAACCATACCAGGAAGTACTTAATTTATTAAGCTACTGCTTTTCGTAATCTCAGTGGAGATATTTACTGATTAACAGCTACCTACGCAGCATGTTCATGTCGTTCCTAAATGAGCTTTTATCTCTCTCCCCTCACCACAAATCAGATTCTTCTGAGGAGTTCCCAGTACATTATCCTTTCCACTGTGTAATTACCTTAACAAGCTCCAGCTGTTTTTATTCTCAAGAAGGTTTACTCCTGATATACAGCTGCCTACCCCTTTCGTAAGTGCAGGTCCTAAATGAGCTTTTTTCTCGGTTCCCTCACCACAATCCAGATTCTTTTGGGAGTTACCAGTACATTAACCATTCCAGGAAGTACTTAATTTATTAAGATACTGCTTTTCTTAATCCCAGTGGAGATATTTACTGATAAACAGCTACCTACGCAGCATGTTCATGTCGTTCCTAAATGAGCTTTTATCTCTCTCCCTCACCACAAATCAGATTCTTCTGAGGAGTTCCCAGTACATTATCCTTTCCACTGTGAAATTACCTTAACAAGCTCCAGCTGTTTTTATTCTCAAGAAGGTTTACTCCTGATATACAGCTGCCTACCCCCTTCGTAAGTGCAAGTCCTAAATGAGCTTTTTTCTCTGTTCCCTCACACAATCCAGATTCTTTTGGGGAGTTACCAGTACAGTAACCATTCCAGGAAGTACTTAATTTATTAAGATACTGCTTTTCTTAATCTCAGTGGAGATGTTTACTGATAAACAGCTACCTACGCAGCATGTTCATGTCGTTCCTAAATGAGCTTTTATCTCTCTCCCCTCACCACAAATCAGATTCTTCTGAGGAGTTCCCAGTACATTATCCTTTCCCCTGTGTAATTACCTTAACAAGCTCCAGCTGTTTTTATTCTCAGAAGGTTTACTCCCTGATATACAGCTGCCTACCCCCTTTGTAAGTGCAGGTCCTAAATGAGCTTTTTTCTCTGTTCCCTCACCACAATCAGATTCTTTTGGGGAGTTACCAGTACAGTAACCATACCAGGAAGTACTTAATTTATTAAGATACTGCTTTTCTTAATCTCAGTGGAGATATTTACTGATAAACAGCTACCTACGCAGCATGTTCATGTCGTTCCTAAATGAGCTTTTTCTCTCTCCCCTCACCACAAATCAGATTCTTCTGAGGAGTTACCAGTACATTATCCTTTCCCATGTGTAATTACCTTAACAAGCTCCAGCTGTTTTTATTCTCAGAAGGTTTACTCCCTGATATACAGCTGCCTACCCCCTTCGTAAGTGCAGGTCCTAAATGAGCTTTTTTCTCTGTTCCCTCACCACAATCAGATTCTTTTGGGGAGTTACCAGTACAGTAACCATACCAGGAAGTACTTAATTTATTAAGCTACTGCTTTTCTTAATCTCAGTGGAGATATTTACTGATAAACAGCTACCTACGCAGCATGTTCATGTCGTTCATAATGAGTTTTTTTCTCTCTCCCCTCACCACAATCAGATTCTTCTGAGGAGTTACAGTACATTATCCTTTCCCCTGTGTAATTACCTTAACAAAGCTCCAGCTGTTTTTATTCTCAGAAGGTTTACTGCCTGATATACAGCTGCCTACCTCCTTCGTAAGTGCAGGTCCTAAATGAGCTTTTTTCTCTGTTCCCTCACCACAATCCAGATTCTTTTGGGGAGTTACCAGTACAGTAACCATACCAGGAAGTACTTAATTTATTAAGCTACTACTTTTCCTAATCTCTGTGGAGATATTTACTGATAAACAGCTACCTACGCGTCATGTTCATGTCGTTCATAAATGAGCTTTTATCTCTCTCCTCACCTCAAATCAGATTCTTCTGAGGAGTTCCCAGTACATTATCCTTTCCCCTGTTTAATTACCTTAACAAGCTCCAGCTGTTTTTATTCTCAGAAGGTTTACTCCCTGATATACAGCTGCCTACCCCCTTCGTAAGTGAAGGTCCTAAATGAGCTTTTTTCTCTGTTCCCTCACCACAATCCAGATTCTTTTGGGGAGTTACCAGTACAGTAACCATACCAGGAAGTACTTAATTTATTAAGCTACTGCTTTTCTTAATCTCAGTGGAGATATTTACTGATAAACAGCTACCTACGCAGCATGTTCATGTCGTTCCTAAATGAGCTTTTATCTCTCTCCCCTCACCACAAATCAGATTCTTCTGAGGAGTTCCCAGTACATTATCCTTTCCCCTGTGTAATTACCTTAACAAGCTCCAGCTGTTTTTATTCTCAGAAGGTTTACTCCCTGATATACAACTGCCTACCACCCTCGTAAGTGCAGGTCCTAAATGAGCTTATTTCTCTGTTCCCTCACCACAATCCAGATTCTTTTGGGGAGTTACCAGTACAGTAACCATACCAGGAAGTACTTAATTTATTAAGCTACTGCTTTTCTTAATCTCAGTGGAGATATTTACTGATAAACAGCTACCTACGCAGCATGTTCATGTCGTTCCTAAATGAGCTTTTCTCTCTCCCCTCACCACAAACCAGATTCTTCTGAGGAGTTCCCAGTACATTATCCTTTCCCCTGTGTAATTACCTTAACAAGCTCCAGCTGTTTTTATTCTCAGAAGGTTTACTCCCTGATATACAGCTGCCTACCCCCTTCGTAAGTGCAGGTCCTAAATGAGCTTTATTCTCTGTTCCCTCACCACAATCCAGATTCTTTTGGGGAGTTACCAGTACAGTAACCATACCAGGAAGTACTTAATTTATTAAGCTACTGCTTTTCTTAATCTCAGTGGAGATATTTACTGATAACAGCTACCTACGCAGCATGTTCATGTCGTTCTTAAATGAGCTTTTTCTCTCTCCCCTCAAAAATCAGATTCTTCTGAGGAGTTCCCAGTACATTATCCTTTCCCCTGTGTAATTACCTTAACAAGTCCAGCTGTTTTTATTCTCAGAAGGTTTACTCCCTGATATACAGCTGCCTACCCCCTTCGTAATGCAGTTCCTAAATGAGCTTTTTCTCTGTTCCCTCACAACAATCCAGATTCTTTTGGGGAGTTACCAGTACAGTAACCATTCCAGGAAGTACTTAATTATTAAGCTACTGCTTTCTTAATCTTAGTGGAGATATTTACTGATAAACAGCTACCTACGCAGCATGTCATGTGGTTCCTAAATGAGCTTTTTCTCTCTCCCCTCACCACAAATCAGATTCTTCTGAGGAGTTCCCAGTACATTATCCTTTCCCCTGTGTAATTACCTTAACAAGCTCCAGCTGTTTTTATTCTCAGAAGGTTTACTCCCTGATATACAGCTGCCTACCCCCTTCGTAAATTCAGGTCTTAAATGAGCTTTTTCTCTGTTCCCTCACCACAATCCAGATTCTTTTGGGGAGTTACCAGTACAGTATCCATACCAGGAAGTACTTAATTTATTAAGCTACTGCTTTTCTTAATCTCAGTGGAGATATTTACTGATAAACAGCTACCTACGCAGCATGTTCATGTCGTTCCTAAATGAGCTTTTATCTCTCTCCCTCACCACAAATCAGATTCTTCTGAGGAGTTCCCAGTACATTATCCTTTCCCCTGTGTAATTACCTTAACAAGCTCCAGCTGTTTTTATTCTCAGTGGTTTACTCCCTGATATACAGCTGCCTACCCCCTTGTAAGTGCAGGTCCTAAATGAGCTTTTTTCTCTGTTCCCTCACCACAATCAGATTCTTTTGGGGATTACCAGTACAGTATCCATAGCAGGTAGTACTTAATTTATTAAGCTACTGCTTTTCTTAATCTCAGTGGAGATATTTACTGATAAACAGCTACCTACCAGCATGTTCATGTCGTTCCTAAATGAGCTTTTTCTCTCTACCCTCACCACAAATCAGATTCTTCTGAGGAGTTCCCAGTACATTATCCTTTCCCCTGTGTAATTACCTTAACAAGCTCCAGCTGTTTTTATTCTCAGAAGGTTTACTCCCTGATATACAGCTCCCTACCCCCTTGTAAGTGCAGGTCCTAAATGAGCTTTTTTCTCTGTTCCCTCACCACAATCAGATTCTTTTGGGGAGTTACCAGTACAGTAACCATACCAGGAAGTACTTAATTTATTAAGCTACTGCTTTTCTTAATCTCAGTGGAGATATTTACTGATAAACAGCTACCTACGCAGCATGTTCATGTCGTTCCTAAATGAGCTTTTTCTCTCTCCCCTCACCACAAATCAGATTCTTCTGAGGAGTTCCCAGTACATTATCCTTTCCCCTGTGTAATTACCTTAACAAGCTCCAGCTGTTTTTATTCTCGAATTTACTCCCTGATATACAGCTGCCTACACCCTTCGTAATGCAGGTCCTAAATGAGCTTTTTTCTCTGTTCCCTCACCACAAGCAACATTCTTTTGGGGAGTTACCAGTACAGTAACCATACCAGGAAGTACTTAATTTATTAAGCTACTGCTTTTCTTAATCTCAGTGGAGATATTTACTGATAAACAGCTACCTACGCATCATGTTGATGTCGTTCCTAAATGAGCTTTTATCTCTCTCCCCTCACCACAAATCAGATTCTTCTGAGGAGTTCCCAGTACATATCTTTCCCCAGTGTAATTACCTTAACAAGCTCCAGCTGTTTTTATTCTCAGAAGGGATACTCCCTGATATACAGCTGCCTACTCCCTTCGTAAATGCAGGTCCTAAATGAGCTTTTTTCTCTGTTCCCTCACCACAATCCAGATTCTTTTGGGGAGTTACCAGTACAGTAACCATACCAGGAAGTACTTAATTTATTAAGCTACTGCTTTTCTTAATCTCAGTGGAGATATTTACTGATAAACAGCTACCTACGCAGCATGTTCATGTCGTTCCTAAATGAGCTTTTATCTCACTCCCTCACAAATCAGATTCTTCTGAGGAGTTCCCAGTACATTATCCTTTCCCCTGTGTAATTACCTTAACAAGCTCCAGCTGTTTTTATTCTCGAATGTTTACTACCTGATATAAGCTGCCTACACCCTTCGTAAGTGCAGGTCCTAAATGAGCTTTTTTCTCTGTTCCCTCACCACAATCCAGATTCTTTTGGGGAGTTACCAGTACAGTAACCATACCAGGAAGTACTTAATTTATTAAGCTACTGTTTTCTTAATCTCAGTGGAGATATTTACTGATAAACAGCTACGTATGCAGCATGTACTTGTAGTTCCTTAAATGAGCTTTTATCTCTCTCCCCTCACCACAAATCAGATTCTTCTGAGGAGTTCCCAGTATATTATCCTTTCCTGTGTAATTACCTTTATAAGCTCCAGCTGTTTTTATTCTCAGAAGGATATCCCTGATATACACTGCCTACCCCCTTCGTAAGTGCAGGTCCTAAATGAGCTTTTTTCTCTGTTCCTCACCACAATCCAGATTCTTTTGGGGAGTTACCAGTACAGTAACCATACCAGGAAGTACTTAATTTATTAAGCTACTGCTTTTTTAATCTCAGTGGAGATATTTACTGATAAACAGCTACCTACGCAGCATGTTCATGTCGTTCTAAATGAGCTTTTATCTCTCTCCCCTCACCACAAATCAGATTCTTCTGGGAGTTCCCAGTACATTATACTTTCCCCTGTGTAATTACATTAACAAGCTCCAGCTGTTTTTATTCTCAGAAGGGATACTCCCTGATATACAGCTGCCTACTCCCTTCGTAATGCAGGTTCTAAATGAGCTTTTTTCTCTGTTCCCTCACCACAATCCAGATTCTTTTGGGGAGTTACCAGTACAGTAACCATGCCAGGAAGTACTTAATTTATTAAGCTACTGCTTTTCTTAATCTCAGTGGAGATATTTACTAATAAACAGCTACCTACGCAGCATGTTCATGTCTTTCCTAAATGAGCTTTTACCTCTCTCCCTCACCACAAATCAGATTCTTTTGGGAGTTCCCAGTACATTATCTTTTCCCCTGTGTAATTACCTTAACAAGCTCCACTGTTTTCATTCTCAGAAGGTTTACTCCCTGATATACAGCTGCCTACCCTTCGTAATGCAGGTTCTAAATGAGCTTTTTTCTCTGTTCCCTCACCACAAATCCAGATTCTTTTGGGGAGTTACCAGTATTAGTAACCATCCCCAGGAAGTACTTAATTTATTAAGCTACTGCTTTTCTTAATCTCAGTGGAGATATTTACTGATAAACAGCTACCTACCAGCATCGTCATGTGGTTCCTAAATGAGCTTTTTCTCTCTCCCCTCACAAATCAGATTCTTCTGAGGAGTTCCCAGTACATTATCCTTTACCTGTGTAATTACCTTAACAAGCTCCAGTTGTTTTTATCTCAGAAGGTTTACTCCCTGATATACAGCTGCCTACCCCCTTCGTAATGCAGGTCTAAATGAGCTTTTTTCTCTGTTCCCTCACCACAATCCAGATTCTTTTGGGGAGTTACCAGTACAGTATCCATACCAGGAAGTACTTAATTTATTAAGCTACTGCTTTTCTTAATCTCAGTGGAGATATTTACTGATAAACAGCTACCTACACAGCATGTTCATGTCGTTCCTAAATGAGCTTTTATCTCTGTTCCCTCACCACAAATCAGATTCTTCTGAGGAGTTCCCAGTACATTATCCATACCATGTGTAATTACCTTAACAAGCTCCAGCTGTTTTTATTCTCAGAAGGTTTACTCCCTGATATACAGCTGCCTACCCCCTTGTAAGTGCAGGTCCTAAATGAGCTTTTTTCTCTGTTCCCCTCACCACAATCCAGATTCTTTTGGGGATTACCAGTACAGTATCCATAGCAGGTTGTACTTAATTTATTAAGCTACTGATTTTCTTAATCTCAGTGGAGATATTTACTGATAAACAGCTACCTACCAGCATGTTCATGTCGTTCCTAAATGAGCTTTTATCTCTTTCCCCTCACCACAAATCAGATTCTTCTGAGGAGTTCCCAGTACATTATCCATCCCCTGTGTAATTACCTTAAACAAGCTCCAGCTGTTTTTATTCTCAGAAGGTTTACTCCCTGATATACAGCTACCTACCCCCTTGTAAGTGCAGGTCCTAAATGAGCTTTTTTCTCTGTTCCTCACCACAATCCAGATTCTTTTGGGAGTTACCAGTACAGTACCATACCAGAAAGTACTTAATTTATTAAGCTACTGCTTTTCTTTATCTCAGTGGAGATATTTACTTGATAAACAGCTACCTACGCAGCATGTTCATGTCGTTCCTAAATGAGCTTTTATCTCTCTCCCTCACCACAATCAGATTCTTCTGAGGAGTTCCCAGTACATTATCCTTTCCCCTGTGTAATTACCTTAACAAGCTCCAGCTGTTTTTATTCTCAGAAGGTTTACTCCCTGATATACAGCTGCCTACCCCCTTCGTAAGTGCAGGTCCTCAATGAGCTTTTTTCTCTGTTCCCTCACCACAATCCAGATTCTTTTGGGGAGTTACCAGTACACTACCCGTACCAGGAAGTACGTAAATTATTAAGCTACTGCTTTTCTTAATCTCAGTGGAGATATTTACTGATAATCAGCTACCTACGCAGCATGTTCATGTCGTTCCTAAATGAGCTTTTATCTCTCTCCCCTCACCACAAATCAGATTCTTCTGAGGAGTTCCCAGTACATTATCCTTTCCCCTGTGTAATTACATTAACAAGCTCCAGCTGTTTTTATTCTCAGAAGGTTTACTCCCTGATATACAGCTGCCTAACCCCTTCGTAAGTGCAGGTCCTAAATGAGCTTTTTCTCTGTTCCCTCACCACAATCCAGATTCTTTTGGGGAGTTACCAGTACAGTAATCATACCAGGAAGTACTTAATTTATTAAGCTACTGCTTTTCTTAATCTCAGTGGAGATATTTACTGAAAAACAGCTACCTACGCAGCATGTTCATGTCGTTCCTAAATGAGCTTTTATCTCTCTCCCCTCACCACAAATCAGATTCTTCTGAGGAGTTCCAGTACATTACTTTCTCCTGTGTAATACCTTAACAAGCTCCAGCTGTTTTTCTTCTCAGAAGGTTTACTCCCTGATATACAACTGCCTACCACCTTCGTAAGTGCAGGTCCTAAATGAGCTTTTTTCTCTGTTCCCTCACCACAATCCAGATTCTTTTGGGGAGTTACCAGTACAGTAACCATTCCAGGAAGTACTTAATTTATTAAGATACTGCTTTTCTTAATCTCAGTGGAGATATTTACTGATAAACAGCTACCTACGCAGCATGTTCATGTCGTTCCTAAATGAGCTTTTATCTCTCTCCCCTCACCACAAATCAGATTCTTCTGAGGAGTTCCCAGTACATTATCCTTTCCCCTGTGTAATTACCTTAACAAGCTCCAGCTGCTTTTATTCTCAGAAGGTTTACTCCCTGATATACAGCTGCCTACCCCCATTGTAAGTGCAGGTCCTAAATGAGCTTTTTTCTCTGTTCCCTCACCACAATCCAGATTCTTTTTGGGGAGTTACCAGTACAGTAACCATACCAGGAAGTACTTAATTCATTAAGATACTGCTTTTCTTAATCTCAGTGGAGATATTTACTGATAAACAGCTACCTACGCAGCATGTTCATGTCGTTCCTAAATGAGCTTTTATCTCTCTCCCCTCACCACAAATCAGATTCTTCTGATGAGTTCCCAGTACATTATCCTTTCCCCTGTGTAATTACCTAACAAGCTCCAGCTGTTTTTATTCTCAGAAGGTTTACTCCCTGATATACAGCTGCCTACCCCCTTCGTAAGTGCAGGTCCTAAATGAGCTTTTTTCTCTGTTCCCTCACCACATCCAGATTCTTTTGGGGAGTTCCAGTACAGTATCCATACCAGGAAGTACTTAGTTTATTAAGCTACTGCTTTTCTTAATCTCAGTTGAGATATTTACTGATAAACAGCTACCTACACAGCATGTTCATGTCGTTCCTAAATGAGCTTTTATCTCTCTCCCCTCACCACAAATCAGATTCTTCTGAGGAGTTGCCCAGTACATTATCCTTTCCCCTGTGTAATTACCTTAACAAGCTCCAGCTGTTTTTATTCTCAGAAGGTTTACTCCCTGATATACACTGCCTACCCCCTTCGTAAGTGCAGGTCCTAAATGAGCTTTTTTCTCTGTTCCCTCACCACAATCCAGATTCATTTGGGGAGTTACCAGTACAGTAACCATACCAGGAAGTACTTAATTTATTAAGCTACTGTTTTCTTAATCTCAGTGGAGATATTTACTGATAAACAGCTACCTACGCAGCATGTTCATGTCGTTCCTAAATGAGCTTTTATCTCTCTCCCCTCACCACAAATCAGATTCTTCTGAGGAGTTCCCAGTACATTATCCTTTCCCCTGTGTAATTACCTTAACAAGCTCCAGCTGTTTTTATTCTCAGAAGGTTTACTCCCTGATATACAGCTGCCTACCCCCTTCGTTAAGTGCAGGTCCTAAATGAGCTTTTTTCTCTGTTCCCTCACCACAATCCAGATTCTTTTGGGGAGTTACCAGTACAGTAACCATACCAGGAAGTACTTAATTTATTAAGCTACTGCTTTTCTTAATCTCAGTGGAGATATTTACTGATAAACAGCTACCTACGCAGCATGTTCATGTCGTTCCTAAATGAGCTTTTATCTCTCTCCCCTCACCACAAATCAGTTTCTTCTGAGGAGTTCCCAGTACATTATCCTTTCCCCTGTGTAATTACCTTAACAAGCTCCAGCTGTTTTTATTCTCAGAAGGTTTACTCCCTGATATACAGCTGCCTACCCCCTTCGTAAGTGCAGGTCCTAAATGAGCTTTTTTCTCTGTTCCCTCACCACAATCCAGATTCTTTTGGGGAGTTACCAGTACAGTAACCATACCAGGAAGTACTTAATTTATTAAGGTACTGCTTTTCTTAATCTCAGTGGAGATATTTACTGATAAACAGCTACCTACCCAGCATGTTCATGTCGTTCCTAAATGAGCTTTTATCTCTCTCCCCTCACCACAAATCAGATTCTTCAGAGGAGTTCCCAGTACATTATCCTTTCCCCTGTGTAATTACCTTAACAAGCTCCAGCTGTTTTTATCTCGGAAGGTTTACTCCCTGATATACAGCTGCCTACCCCCTTCGTAAGTGCAGGTCCTAAATGAGCTTTTTTCTCTGTTCCCTCACCACAATCCAGATTCTTTTGGGGAGTTACCAGTACAGTAACCATACCAGGAAGTACTTAATTTATTAAGATACTGCTTTTCTTAATCTCAGTGGAGATATTTACTGATAAACAGCTACCTACGAAGCATGTTCATGTCGTTCCTAAATGAGCTTTTATCTCTCTCCCCTCACCACAAATCAGATTCATTTGGAGGAGTTACCAGTACATTATCCTTTCCCCTGTGTAATTACCTTAACAAGCTACTGCTTTTTTATCTCAGTGGAGATATTTACTCCCTGATATACAGCTGCCTACCCTTCGTAAGTGCGTCCTAAATGAGCTTTTTTCTCTGTTCCCTCACCACAAATCCAGATTCTTTTGGGGAGTTACCAGTACAGTAACCATACCTGTGTAATTTACCTTAACAAGCTCCAGCTGTTTCTTAATCTCAGAAGGTTTACTTATAAACAGCTACCTACGCAGCATGTTCATGTCGTTCCTAAATGAGCTTTTATCTCTCTCCCCTCACCACAATCCAGATTCTTTTGGGGAGTTACCAGTACAGTAACCTTACCAAGAAGTACTTAATTTATTAAGCTACTGCTTTTCTTAATCTCAGGGGAGATATTTACTGATAAACAGCTACCTACGCAGCATGTTCATGTCGTTCCTAAATGAGCTTTTATCTCTCTCCCCTCACCACAAATCAGATTCTTCTGAGGAGTTCCGAGTACACTATCCGTTCCCATGTGTAATTACCTTAACAAGCTCCAGCTGTTTTTATTCTCAGAAGGTTTACTCCCTGATATACAGCTGCCTACCCCGTTCGTAAGTGCAGGTCCTAAATGAGCTTTTTCTCTGTTCCCTCACCACAATCCAGATTCTTTTGGGGAGTTACCAGTACAGTAACCATACCGGGAAGTACTTAATTTATTAAGCTACTGCTTTTCTTAATCTCAGTGGAGATATTTACTGATAAACAGCTACCTACGCAGCATGTTCATGTCGTTCCTAAATGAGCTTTTATCTCTCTCCCCTCACCACAAATCAGATTCTTCTGAGGAGTTCCCAGTACATTATCCTTTCCCCTGTGTAATTACCTTAACAAGCTCCCGCTGTTTTTATTCTCAGAAGGTTTACTCCCTGATATACAGCTCCCTACCCCCTTCGTAAGTGCAGGTCCTAAATGAGCTTTTTTCTCTGTTCCCTCACCACAATCCAGATTCTTTTGGGGAGTTACCAGTACAGTAACCATACCAGGAAGTACTTAATTTATTAAGCTACTGCTTTTCTTAATCTCAGTGGAGATATTTACTGATAAACAGCTACCTACGCAGCATGTTCATGTCGTTCCTAAATGAGCTTTTATCTCTCTCCCCTCACCACAAATCAGATTCTTCTGAGGAGTTCCCAGTACATTATCCTTTCCCCTTTGTAATTACTTTAACAAGCTAAAGCTGTTTTTATTCTCAGAAGGTTTACTCCCTGATATACAACTGCCTACCCCCTTCGTAAGTGCAGGTCCTAAATGAGCTTTTTTCTCTGTTCCCTCACCACAATCCAGATTCTTTTGGGGAGTTACCAGTACAGTAACCATACCAGGAAGTACTTAATTTATTAAGCTACTGCTTTTCTTAATCTCAGTGGAGATATTTACTGATAAACAGCTACCTACGCAGCATGTTCATGTCGTTCCTAAATGAGCTTTTATCTCTCTCCCCTCACCACAAATCAGATTCTTCTGAGGAGTTCCCAGTACATTATCCTTTCCCCTGTGTAATTACCTTAACAAGCTCCAGCTGTTTTTATTCTCAGACGGTTTACTCCCTGATATACAGCTGCCTACCCCCTTCGTAAGTGCAGGTCCTAAATGAGCTTTTTTCTCTGTTTCCTCACCACAATCCAGATTCTTTTGGGGAGTTACCAGTACAGTAACCTTACCAAGAAGTACTTAATTTATTAAGCTACTGCTTTTCTTAATCTCAGGGGAGATATTTACTGATAAACAGCTACCTATGCAGCATGTTCATGTCGTTCCTAAATGAGCTTTTATCTCTCTCCCCTCACCACAAATCAGATTCTTCTGAGGAGTTCCCAGTACACTATCCGTTCCCATGTGTAATTACCTTAACAAGCTCCAGCTGTTTTTATTCTCAGAAGGTTTACTCCCTGATATACAGCTGCCTACCCCCTTCGTAAGTGCAGGTCCTAAATGAGCTTTTTTCTCTGTTCCCTCACCACAATCCAGATTCTTTTGGGGAGTTACCAGTACAGTAACCATACCAGGAAGTACTTAATTTATTAAGCTACTGCTTTTCTTAATCTCAGTGGAGATATTTACTGATAAACAGCTACCTACGCAGCATGTTCATGTCGTTCCTAAATGAGCTTTTATCTCTCTCCCCTCACCACAAATCAGATTCTTCTGAGGAGTTCCCAGTACATTATCCTTTCCCCTGTGTAATTACCTTAACAAGCTCCAGCTGTTTTTATTCTCAGAAGGTTTACTCCCTGATATACAGCTGCCTACCCCGTTCGTAAGTGCAGGTCCTAAATGAGCTTTTTTCTCTGTTCCCTCACTGTCGGGAGCCGAGCTAGCAGCTAAGCTCATCCTGACCTCTGGCTGTGCCGATGTCGCCAAGATGACGGGAGCCAGACCTGCAGCTAGGTAAATTATCACCTCTGGCTGTGCTGTTACCCCCAGGATATGCTAAAGGCAAGGACATCTGTTCACAGCTACTGTCCGGAATTGCTTTGCTATGCCCCCACCTTGCTATGTCCGCTGGAGTAGATTCCTATGTTAATCAACCTTGTCCTGTGTTTACTGTAATCAAATGTTGCAAACTTCAAAGACTCATGTTCTGGAATGTTAACAATCCTATGCTATTCCCTGGTTCCAAAACTGCATATAAGCTGGTAGTTGGAATAAACTTGGCTGCAGTCTTGAGTTTCAACCTTACGGCTGTAGACCTCCCGTACCCCATCTTTGTCTCTTGTCTTTTTTCTCTTGCATTATTTTTCCTTTTCCGTATCCCTGCCGCCCCTCAGTCAGGATTTCTGTTCCCCTGCCGGCTGGCCCGGCAGGTTTGGCGCCTGAACAGGGACTTGAAGACCTGGGATCGACGGCAGGTGACCCCCGCTCAGGTAAGGACGTCCGAATAGTTGAGAAGGAGAGCGGAAGGAGAGTGTATCGTCGGGAGTAATAAATTATGGGACAAGGTAATAGCCGCACGCTATACGTGCAGGCCCTCAAAGGCATGCTACATACCCGGGGAGTGAAAATTGGCCAAAGTCAGTTAGAACCTTTCTTTCATTTTGTTGAGGAAGCATGCCCCTGGTTCCCGGAGGAAGGAACCATTAACTTAGAAACTTGGCGAAAGATAGGGAAAAAGATTCAGGAGTATTATGATTTAAATGGCCCTGAGAAAATCCCAGTGGATGCCTTTATTCTCTGGAATCTGGTCCGAGATTGTTTGGATCCCAGACATGAACGGGTTAGATTCGATCAGTCCATCAGAGAAACTGAACAGGAGCCTGATGAACATCACCCAGCCCCCGGAACTTATGCAGCTGCCCGGGAAGAGCTGAGTAAATTAGTAAGATCTGAACCCACTAGGCTAGATACTAAGGAAGACTCAGATGGCTCAGACTCTGAGGAGAAATTATGCAATGAGCCTACTGTAGACAGATTAACTCATGTTGAGAAAATGCTGGAATCAACCATAACCCTGTTGTCCCAGCTTCAGCCAGGACAACAAACTCCTGCAAAGTTAGAAACTTGTGGGCCCCCACCCACAATCTTGGCGGTAATCTTGTTAAGGTAATTACACAGGGGAAAGGATAATGTACTGGGAACTCCTTTCCCACCACCCCCACCGCCTGCTATTGTCTCACTGCCAGTACCATCTCAGCCAGCGCTGTTAAAGGCGCCTGGCCCTCCGAGCAGTGAACTCCTTTTTGGGTCAAGTCCTAATCCTTCCCCTAAGCGTAGTGCCCTGCAACTCTCCCTGGCGCAGGCTGCTCATGAAGGGGAGGACATTTCTGGTTTTCAATTATTCCCAGTAAGGAGGACTGAAGATAACGAAGCAGTCCACCAGCCTTTGCCATTTAAACAAATAAGTGATCTGAAGAATGCTTGTGCTCAATATGACCCTACAGCGCCATTTACTCAAGTTATTCTTGATACCTTGGCTGCTAAAACTTTATGCCCAAATGATTGGAAACAGTTAGCTAAGGCTTGTCTTAGTGGAGGAGATTACTTGCTATGGAAGTCTGAATTTGTAGATCAGTGTCAGGCAACAGCAGAGACTAACAGAGCAAATAATGTGCCTGCTTCATTTGCGGAGCTGGCTGGGGAAGGTGATCATGCTAGCACCGAGACCCAGTTAGATTACGCCCCGGACGTTTACGATCAGATAAGTGCTGCCGCTAAACGTGCCTGGAGTAGACTTCCTAACTCTAGTAAAACTGAAGACCTCTCCAAAATTAGACAGGGGTCAGATGAGCCTTATCAAGACTTTGTCTCTCGGTTATTGGAGGCGACAAGTTGTCTGATCCGAGATGAGGGTGCCGGCAAGATCCTTGTACAACAATTGGCTTACGAGAATGCTAATGCAGCCTGCCAAGCAGCCATCAGACCCATTAAGAGAAAGGGAGAAATAACTGACTATATACGGCTTTGTGCAGACATTGGTCCATCCTATATGCAGGGCCTCACGCTGGCTGCAGCGCTCCAGGGGCAGACTGTAACTGAGTTCTTGCGCACCCCCCGCACAGGGGAAAAAGGAAAGGGACATCTGCGCACTGCTGGGCCTCCTGGCAGCTGTTTTTCCTGCGGACAAATGGGCCACTTAATGGCTCACTGCCCTAACCAGGAAAGGAGAGCTAAGCCTGGAACTTGTCCCCGTTGTAATAAAGGGAAGCATTGGGCTAGGAAATGTAGATCTACTTTTGTTAACTCTGGCCGCCCGATTTCGGGAAACTGGCAGAGGGGCCAGCCCCTGGCCCCGCAGAGAAATTTTGGGGCGGCCCCTTCCTTCCCCCAACCTCAGGCCCATCCCCCAACAACTCGCAGTTACAATCAGTTTCCTGCCTCCTCCGAGCAATGCCAGGGAGTGCAGGACTGGACCTCTGCTCCTCCACCAGCTCAGTACTGACTCCGGAGATGGGAGTCCAGGCCCTCCCTACAGGAGCCATTGGCCCCCTACCGAGGGGATCCGTTGGCTTGCTGTTAGGCCGCAGTAGCTCTGCGCTGAGAGGCCTGCATATTATTCCAGGAGTGATAGATCAGGACTATACTGGAGAAATAAAAATCATGGCTTCAGCGCCTGTTAGTGTTATCTCCATCCCTGCAGGGCAAAGGATTGCTCAGCTCATCCTTATTCCTTTAATTTCAGTCGGTGCATCAGCCACCCCGAACCCGAGGGGAGAAAGGAGTTTCGGGTCCTCAGACATATTTTGGGTTCAAAACATAAAACGGGAGAGGCCCGAGCTTACAATTTATATACAAGAAAAGCCCTTCCGAGGTCTGTTAGATACAGGAGCAGATGTGTCTGTGATAGCCAAGAGACATTGGCCTTCCAACTGGCCTCTTACTGCGTCTCTTACATCCCTGCAGGGGATTGGCCATGCCACAGACACCCAACAAAGCAGTGCCATCCTTAACTGGAGAGATGGTGAGGGGCATTCTGGGACTTTCCAGCCTTTTGTATTAGATCATTTGCCCATAAATTTGTGGGGCAGAGATATTATGGAAAAAATGGGAGTTTATTTGTTTAGCCCTAGTGACGCAGTCACTCGTCAACTCCTAAGTCAAGGGCTACTGCCCTCAGGAGGATTGGGAAGTCATCAGCAAGGTATTAGAGAACCCATTCAACCTCAGCCCCGACCTCCTAGACAAGGGCTGGGATATTTTTAACGGGGGTTGCTGCTCGTCCTGTCCCTCATGCCGATCCTATCACATGGTTATCAGACAGTCCAGTGTGGGTGGATCAGTGGCCCCTATCAATTGAAAAGATTGTTGTTGCCCAACAGCTGGTGCAGGAACAGCTGGACTTGGGCCACATTGCTCCTACTACTTCCCCATGGAATTCGCCTATTTTTGTTGTTAAAAAGAAATCTGGCAAATGGAGACTCCTACAGGATCTCCGGCGAGTGAATGCCACCATGGAACTTATGGGGGCATTACAACCAGGCTTGCCCTCTCCTATGGCAATTCCTCAAAATACATACAAAATTATAATTGACTTAAAAGATTGTTTTTATACCATACCTCTTGCTCCTCAAGATTGCAAACGCTTTGCTTTTAGTGTCCCCTCTACATATTTTAAAGAACCCATGAAAAGATACCATTGGCTAGTGTTACCCCAAGGCATGGCAAACAGCCCCACTTTGTGTCAAAGCTTTGTGGCACGGGCTCTCTCTTCTACTCGCCAAAATTTTCCTTCTGTTTATATTATTCACTACACAGATGATATTTTGTTGGCTCACTTAAACCCTGAAGTAGTACGCCAAGCCTTTGGACAGTTAAAGCAAGATCTCACCTCTTTTGGGTTAATAATAGCTAGTGAAAAGGTGCAAGAGCATCCTCCATATACTTATCTTGGTCATATTTTGGGTCCTTATTATTTTACTAGCCAGAAATTACAGATTAAGACTTCTCATTTACGTACTTTGCATGATTTTCAAAAATTCCTGGGAGATATTAATTGGCTTCGCCCTTATCTTAAATTGTCCACAGCTGAATTAAAACCTTTGTTTGATCTATTAAAGGGGGACCCTGACCCTACATCTCCCAGAGAAATGACAACTGAAGCAGCAGAAGCCTTGAGCATAGTAAATTCTGCCATTTCTTCCCAACATATAATTATATTGATTACTCAGCCCCTTGGGAAGCTTATATTTTAACTACACCTCATTCTCCAACAGCGGTCCTCTGGCAGAAGGGACCCCTTTTGTGGCTTTCCTTGCCTGCTACTCCTTCAAAAGTGTTAACTCCTTATTATGAATTGGTAGCCACCTTAGTCCATATGTGCCGTGTGGAATCTTGTAAGTATCTTGGACGAGATCCACGGGTTATTTATATCCCCTATACTTTGCAGCAGCAAGAATGGCTTTATATTCATTGTGATTCCTGGGCCATTGCTTGGGCCAATTTTGTGGGCACAATTTCACATCATTATCCCTCTAACAAGTTACTTCACTTTGCCTCTTCTTACACTTTTATATTTCCTCAGATTGTATCTTTATCTCCTCTTTCTAAGGCTGCCTTGGTGTTTACAGACGGATCCTCTAATGGAACAGCAGCTCTTACTATTGATGGTGAAACTAGATCTTGGGACACTGGGCTTTCTTCTGCCCAGGAAGTTGAACTTCAAGCAGTTTTAGAGGCCCTTACTCTTTTACCTACTAAAGCCTTTAATTTATATTCAGATAGTCATTATGTTATTCGAGCCCTTCAGGTCATTGAAACTGTCCCTTTTCTTGGTATAGCTAATTCCACTATCCAAACACTTTTTCGCCAGATACAACTTCTTCTTCGCTCTCGCACCTGTCCGTGTTTTTTTGGATTTATACGTGCTCATACTAAGCTTCCTGGACCATTAAGTGAGGGCAATGCTGTTACGGATGAGGCTACCCAAATTTTTCTTTCTCAAATTGACTTGGCAAAGCAATCACATGCTGCCCACCATCAAAACAGTCGTGCCCTACGTCAACAATTTCATATTACTCGTGAGGCAGCTCGTCAAATTGTAAAAACTTGTCCCAACTGTGCTACCTTCCTGCCTGTGCCCTCCAATGGGATTAATCCCCGAGGCTTAGTGGCTAATCATGTTTGGCAAATGGATGTTACCCACATCCCCTCTTTTGGACGGCTCCGCTTTGTCCATGTTACAATAGACACTTACTCTAATTTTATTATGGCTACTCCTCTTAGCGGGGAAGCTGGCAAACATTGTATCTCCCATGCCTTACGCTGCTTTGCTACTATGGGACTTCCTAAACAAATTAAAACTGATAATGGTCCGGGATATGTTGGACGAGCTTTTCAAACTTTTTGCAAATCTTACCAAATTGTTCACTCTACAGGAATCCCCTATAATCCTCATGGTCAAGGAATTGTCGAACGGGCCAACGGTTTGTTAAAACACCAAATTTCTAAATTAAAAGGGGGGGAACTATACCCCTTCTCTCCTGTTAATATACTTTCTCATGCTTTATTCGTACTAAATTTTTTAAATTTGGATTGCAATGGCCACTCCGCAGCACAGCGGTTCTGGGAAAAGAGAGAGCAAAGAGCTTTTGCTCAAGTTAAGTGGAAAGATCCTTTAACAAGTGCTTGGCACGGGCCCGATCCGGTATTGACATGGGGTCGAGGACATGTCTGTGTTTTTTCACAGGATGAAAATGATGCCCGCTGGCTACCTGAGCGTTGTGTTCGGATTGTGGAAACTCATCAGAACGGTACAAGCGCTGACCCACTGGGCTTATGTGCCAGATCCACCGATTGTGCACCCTGCAACCTGGGAGGAAGCTGAGGTGTTCGTCCATGTCAACAGATCAGCGTACGGTACAGCTCCAGACCCTTTTGTCCAACACATTAAAATGGGAGACTTTGCAGCTTCTGGCATTGGAACGCCTTTATGTTTTACAACTGAATCCAACAGTTATATTCCAGGCTGTACTGTGATGCAATCCATAAACTATAGAATTTGGATTCCTGATAAAAGTCAAGTGTATAGTATACAAATGACTTCATTGCCTACTGGGTTCCCTGTAAGTGCCAATTCTACCTCATCCTTCATGATACCTCGCTGCATCAACTCCTCTCAAATTGTAGAATTCACGGGAGAACTGCACCCTGTAAAGTGTAGACATGATCACCCATTTATAACCAATATTTCAGGAACTAATTCTCAGCTGATGGACTGGTCCGGAGCTAATCTCACCAATAAGTTCAACCCAGGTCTGTGGTGGATGAATGGACGCCCTCAACGCCATGTCTGGATGTTAGTGGCTGCTCTGAATAATATCTCCTGGCCCACTTCTACTTCTTTAAAAAATATTATGAGTTGTGTAACACCCCCTTATGCTATTATGTATGGACCTTTTAATATTTCTATAGGAGCCATGTATTTCAATGTTACCTGCACTAACTGTTCTTTTACAAATTGCTTGTATAGTGGTCTTACTTTTTCTGTAATTATTATTAAGCAACCACCATTTGTTATGCTTCCTGTAAACTTATCTGAAGCTTGGTATGAAGAAACAGGTATTCAAGTGTTAAAACATTTAAAAGAACTTATGCGCCCTAGACGATTTGTAGGGCTATTAATAGCAGGAATTTTAGCCTTTATTTCCTTAGCTGCCTCTGCTGCAGCGGCTACTGTGGCTTTAACACAAAATGTGCAGACAGCTCACCATGTTAATCAGCTTGCTCATAATACCACGCAAGCCCTGCACTTTCAAGGCAGGATTGATGATAAGGTAGAACAAAAATTAGAAGCATTGTATGAATCTGTGTTGTCTCTGGGAGAACAAATTCGTGCCTTACAAACTTTGCAACGGGTGCGCTGTCATGCTGGGTTTGACTTTATTTGTGTGACCCCCCATAAGTATAATGGGTCAAGCTATCCTTGGGAACAAGTTGTAGCACATTTAAATGGTATTTGGCACCATAATAACTTGTCCTTAGATCTCTTTCAACTCCATAGACAAATAGCCGGACTAGAACAGGCTCCGCCTTTGGACTTTAAAGTGGCAGAAACAGCAAAAGAACTGTTTGAACAACTTCAACAGTATGTCCCTTCCTTAACTAACGTTAAGGGGCTGCTAATGACATTGCTCGGCCCAGGGATACTTTTGCTGATGGCTTGCCTATGTCTTCCTTGCATTGTACGCATATTGCAAAACTCTTTCATGAGTTTAGCCAGCCAGCTGCATAAGGTCAAGCTCCAAGTAAATGAATTTCCTCCGAGAGGAACCGCAGCCAGAAACGGGTATGAGGCGGTGCCAGCCTTAGACCGACCTAAGACAGGGCCTTCAGCACTGCTCTGAAGTTGTTCCCCAAGACGGGTAAGGCGGGCTGGGGCACCCACCCCACCTAAGACAGGCGGGTTCGCTTCTTTTAATAAAAAGACGGGGGAACTGTCGGGAGCCGAGCTAGCAGCTAAGCTCATCCTGACCTCTGGCTGTGCCGATGTCGCCAAGATGACGGGAGCCAGACCTGCAGCTAGGTAAATTATCACCTCTGGCTGTGCTGTTACCGCCAGGATATGCTAAAGGCAAGGACATCTGTTCACAGCTACTGTCCGGAATTGCTTTGCTATGCCCCCACCTTGCTATGTCCGCTGGAGTAGATTCCTATGTTAATCAACCTTGTCCTGTGTTTACTGTAATCAAATGTTGCAAACTTCAAAGACTCTTTATGTTCTGGAATGTTAACAATCCTATGCTATTCCCTGGTTCCAAAACTGCATATAAGCTGGTAGTTGGAATAAACTTGGCTGCAGTCTTGAGGTTCAACCTTACGGCTGTAGACCTCCCGTACCCCATCTTTGTCTCTTGTCTTTTTTCTCTTGCCTTATTTTTCCTTTTCCGTATCCCTGCCGCCCCTCAGTCAGGATTTCTGTTCCCCTGTCGGCTGCCCCGGCAGGCCTCACCACAATCCAGATTCTTTTGGGGAGTTACCAGTACAGTAACCATACCAGGAAGTACTTAATTTATTAAGCTACTGCTTTTCTTAATCTCAGTGGAGATATTTACTGATAAACAGCTACCTACGCAGCATGTTCATGTCGTTCCTAAATGAGCTTTTATCTCTCTCCCCTCACCACAAATCAGATTCTTCTGAGGAGTTCCCGGTACATTATCCTTTCCCCTGTGTAATTACCTTAACAAGCTCCAGCTGTTTTTATTCTCAGAAGGTTTACTCCCTGATATACAGCTGCCTACACCGTTCGTAAGTGCAGGTCCTAAATGAGCTTTTTTCTCTGTTCCCTCACCACAATCCAGATTCTTTTGGGGAGTTACCAGTACAGTAACCATACCAGGAAGTACTTAATTTATTAAGCTACTGCTTTTCTTAATCTCAGTGGAGATATTTACTGATAAACAGCTACCTACGCAGCATGTTCATGTCGTTCCTAAATGAGCTTTTATCTCTCTCCCCTCACCACAAATCAGATTCTTCTGAGGAGTTCCCAGTACATTATCCTTTCCCCTGTGTAATTACCTTAACAAGCTCCAGCTGTTTTTATTCTCAGAAGGTTTACTCCCTGATATACAGCTGCCTACCCCGTTCGTAAGTGCAGGTCCTAAATGAGCTTTTTTCTCTGTTCCCTCACTGTCGGGAGCCGAGCTAGCAGCTAAGCTCATCCTGACCTCTGGCTGTGCCGATGTCGCCAAGATGACGGGAGCCAGACCTGCAGCTAGGTAAATTATCACCTCTGGCTGTGCTGTTACCCCCAGGATATGCTAAAGGCAAGGACATCTGTTCACAGCTACTGTCCGGAATTGCTTTGCTATGCCCCCACCTTGCTATGTCCGCTGGAGTAGATTCCTATGTTAATCAACCTTGTCCTGTGTTTACTGTAATCAAATGTTGCAAACTTCAAAGACTCTTTATGTTCTGGAATGTTAACAATCCTATGCTATTCCCTGGTTCCAAAACTGCATATAAGCTGGTAGTTGGAATAAACTTGGCTGCAGTCTTGAGGTTCAACCTTACGGCTGTAGACCTCCCGTACCCCATCTTTGTCTCTTGTCTTTTTTCTCTTGCCTTATTTTCCTTTTCCGTATCCCTGCCGCCCCTCAGTCAGGATTTCTGTTCCCCTGCCGGCTGCCCCGGCAGGCCTCACCACAATCCAGATTCTTTTGGGGAGTTACCAGTACAGTAACCATACCAGGAAGTACTTAATTTATTAAGCTACTGCTTTTCTTAATCTCAGTGGAGATATTTACTGATAAACAGCTACCTACGCGGCATGTTCATGTCGTTCCTAAATGAGCTTTTATCTCTCTCCCCTCACCACAAATCAGATTCTTCTGAGGAGTTCCCGGTACATTATCCTTTCCCCTGTGTAATTACCTTAACAAGCTCCAGCTGTTTTTATTCTCAGAAGGTTTACTCCCTGATATACAGCTGCCTACCCCGTTCGTAAGTGCAGGTCCTAAATGAGCTTTTTTCTCTGTTCCCTCACCACAATCCAGATTCTTTTGGGGAGTTACCAGTACAGTAACCATACCAGGAAGTACTTAATTTATTAAGCTACTGCTTTTCTTAATCTCAGTGGAGATATTTACTGATAAACAGCTACCTATGCAGCATGTTCATGTCGTTCCTAAATGAGCTTTTATCTCTCTCCCCTCACCACAAATCAGATTCTTCTGAGGAGTTCCCAGTACATTATCCTTTCCCCTGTGTAATTACCTTAACAAGCTCCAGCTGTTTTTATTCTCAGAAGTTTACTCCCTGATATACAGCTGCCTACCCCCTTCGTAAGTGCAGGTCCTAAATGAGCTTTTTTCTCTGTTCCCTCACCACAATCCAGATTCTTTTGGGGTGTTTCCAGTACAGTAACCATACCAGGAAGTACTTAATTTATTAAGCTACTGCTTTTCTTAATCTCAGTGGAGATATTTACTGATAAACCGCTAACTACGCAGCATGTTCATGTCGTTCCTAAATGAGCTTTTATCTCTCTCCCCTCACCACAAATCAGATTCTTCTGAGGAGTTCCCAGTACATTATCCTTTCCCCTGTGTAATTACCTTAACAAGCTCCAGCTGTTTTTATTCTCAGAAGGATTACTCCCTGATATACAGCTGCCTACCCCCTTCGTAAGTTCAGGTCCTAAATGAGCTTTTTTCTCTGTTCGCTCACCACAATCCAGATTCTTTTGGGGAGTTACCAGTACGGTAACGATACCAGGAAGTACTTCATTCATTAAGCTACTGCTTTTCTTCATCTCAGTGGAGATATTTACTGATAAACAGCTACCTACTCAGCATGTTCATGTCGTTCCTAAATAAGCTATTTTCTCTCTCCCCTCACCACAAGTCAGATTCTTCTGAGGAGTTCCCAGTACATTATCCTTTCCCCTGTGTAATTACCTTAACAAGCTCCAGCTGTTTTTATTCTCAGAAGGTTTACTCCCTGATATACAGCTGCCTACCCCCTTCGTAAGTGCAGGTCCTAAATGAGCTTTTTTCTCTGTTCCCTCACCACAATCCAGATTCTTTTGGGGAGTTACCAGTACAGTAACCATACCAGGAAGTACTTAATTTATTAAGCTACTGCTTTTCTTAATCTCAGTGGAGATATTTACTGATAAACAGCTACCTACGCAGCATGTTCATGTCGTTCCTAAATGAGCTTTTATCTCTCTCCCCTCACCACAAATCAGATTCTTCTGAGGAGTTCCCAGTACATTATCCTTTCCCCTGTGTAATTACCTTAACAAGCTCCAGCTGTTTTTATTCTCAGAAGGTTTACTCCCTGATATACAGCTGCCTACCCCCTTCGTAAGTGCAGGTCCTAAATGAGCTTTTTTCTCTGTTCCCTCACCACAATCCAGATTCTTTTGGGGAGTTACCAGTACAGTAACCATACCAGGAAGTACTTAATTTATTAAGCTACTGCTTTTCTTAATCTCAGTGGAGATATTTACTGATAAACAGCTACCTACGCAGCATGTTCATGTCGTTCCTAAATGAGCTTTTATCTCTCTCCCCTCACCACAAATCAGATTCTTCTGAGGAGTTCCCAGTACATTATCTTTTCCCCTGTGTAATTACCTTAACAAGCTCCAGCTGTTTTTATTCTCAGAAGGTTTACTCCCTGATATACAGCTGCCTACCCCCTTCGTAAGTGCAGGTCCTAAATGAGCTTTTTTCTCTGTTCCCTCACCACAATCCAGATTCTTTTGGGGAGTTACCAGTACAGTAACCATACCAGGAAGTACTTAATTTATTAAGCTACTGCTTTTCTTAATCTCAGTGGAGATATTTACTGATAAACAGCTACCTACGCAGCATGTTCATGTCGTTCCTAAATGAGCTTTTATCTCTCTCCCCTCACCACAAATCAGATTCTTCTGAGGAGTTCCCAGTACATTATCCTTTCCCCTGTGTAATTACCTTAACAAGCTCCAGCTGTTTTTATTCTCAGAAGGTTTACTCCCTGATATACAGCTGCCTACCCCCTTCGTAAGTGCAGGTCCTAAATGAGCTTTTTTCTCTGTTCCCTCACCACAATCCAGATTCTTTTGGGGAGTTACCAGTACAGTAACCATACCAGGAAGTACTTAATTTATTAAGCTACTGCTTTTCTTAATCTCAGTGGAGATATTTACTGATAAACAGCTACCTACGCAGCATGTTCATGTCGTTCCTAAATGAGCTTTTATCTCTCTCCCTCACCACAAATCAGATTCTTCTGAGGAGTTCCCAGTACATTATCTTTCCCCTGTGTAATTACCTTAACAAGCTCCAGCTGTTTTTATTCTCAGAAGGTTTACTCCCTGATATACAGCTGCCTACCCCCTTCGTAAGTGCAGGTCCTAAATGAGCTTTTTTCTCTGTTCCCTCACCACAATCCAGATTCTTTTGGGGAGTTACCAGTACAGTAACCATACCAGGAAGTACTTAATTTATTAAGCTACTGCTTTTCTTAATCTCAGTGGAGATATTTACTGATAAACAGCTACCTACGCAGCATGTTCATGTCGTTCCTAAATGAGCTTTTATCTCTCTCCCCTCACCACAAATCAGATTCTTCTGAGGAGTTCCCAGTACATTATCCTTTCCCCTGTGTAATTACCTTAACAAGCTCCAGCTGTTTTTATTCTCAGAAGGTTTACTCCCTGATATACAGCTGCCTACCCCCTTCGTAAGTGCAGGTCCTAAATGAGCTTTTTTCTCTGTTCCCTCACCACAATCCAGATTCTTTTGGGGAGTTACCAGTACAGTAACCATACCAGGAAGTACTTAATTTATTAAGCTACTGCTTTTCTTAATCTCAGTGGAGATATTTACTGATAAACAGCTACCTACGCAGCATGTTCATGTCGTTCCTAAATGAGCTTTTATCTCTCTCCCTCACCACAAATCAGATTCTTCTGAGGAGTTCCCAGTACATTATCCTTTCCCCTGTGTAATTACCTTAACAAGCTCCAGCTGTTTTTATTCTCAGAAGGTTTACTCCCTGATATACAGCTGCCTACCCCCTTCGTAAGTGCAGGTCCTAAATGAGCTTTTTTCTCTGTTCCCTCACCACAATCCAGATTCTTTTGGGGAGTTACCAGTACAGTAACCATACCAGGAAGTACTTAATTTATTAAGCTACTGCTTTTCTTAATCTCAGTGGAGATATTTACTGATAAACAGCTACCTACGCAGCATGTTCATGTCGTTCCTAAATGAGCTTTTATCTCTCCCCTCACCACAAATCAGATTCTTCTGAGGAGTTCCCAGTACATTATCCTTTCCCCTGTGTAATTACCTTAACAAGCTCCAGCTGTTTTTATTCTCAGAAGGTTTACTCCCTGATATACAGCTGCCTACCCCCTTCGTAAGTGCAGGTCCTAAATGAGCTTTTTTCTCTGTTCCCTCACCACAATCCAGATTCTTTTGGGGAGTTACCAGTACAGTAACCATACCAGGAAGTACTTAATTTATTAAGCTACTGCTTTTCTTAATCTCAGTGGAGATATTTACTGATAAACAGCTACCTACGCAGCATGTTCATGTCGTTCCTAAATGAGCTTTTATCTCTCTCCTCACCACAAATCAGATTCTTCTGAGGAGTTCCCAGTACATTATCCTTTCCCCTGTGTAATTACCTTAACAAGCTCCAGCTGTTTTTATTCTCAGAAGGTTTACTCCCTGATATACAGCTGCCTACCCCCTTCGTAAGTGCAGGTCCTAAATGAGCTTTTTTCTCTGTTCCCTCACCACAATCCAGATTCTTTTGGGGAGTTACCAGTACAGTAACCATACCAGGAAGTACTTAATTTATTAAGCTACTGCTTTTCTTAATCTCAGTGGAGATATTTACTGATAAACAGCTACCTACGCAGCATGTTCATGTCGTTCCTAAATGAGCTTTTATCTCTCCCCTCACCACAAATCAGATTCTTTGAGGAGTTCCCAGTACATTATCCTTTCCCCTGTGTAATTACCTTAACAAGCTCCAGCTGTTTTTATTCTCAGAAGGTTTACTCCCTGATATACAGCTGCCTACCCCCTTCGTAAGTGCAGGTCCTAAATGAGCTTTTTTCTCTGTTCCCTCACCACAATCCAGATTCTTTTGGGGAGTTACCAGTACAGTAACCATACCAGGAAGTACTTAATTTATTAAGCTACTGCTTTTCTTAATCTCAGTGGAGATATTTACTGATAAACAGCTACCTACGCAGCATGTTCATGTCGTTCCTAAATGAGCTTTTATCTCTCTTCACTCACCACAAATCAGAATCTTCTGAGGAGTTCCCGGTACATTATCCTTTCCCCTGTGTAATTACCTTAACAAGCTCCAGCTGTTTTTATTCTCAGAAGGTTTACTCCCTGATATAGTGCTGTCTAACCCCTTCGTAAGTGCAGGTCCTAAATGAGCTTTTTTCTCTGTTCCCTCACCACAATCCAGATTCTTTGGGGAGTTACCAGTACAGAAACCATACCAGGAAGTACTTAATTTATTAAGCTACTGCTTTTCTTAATCTCAGTGGAGATATTTACTGATAAACAGCTACCTACGCAGCATGTTCATGTCCTTCCTAAATGAGCTTTTATCTCGCTCCCCTCACCACAAATCAGATTCTTTTGAGGAGTTCCCAGTATATTATCCTTACCCCTGTGTAATTACCTTAACAAGCTCCAGCTGTTTTTATTCTCAGAAGGTTTACTCCCTGATATACAGCTGCCTACCCCCTTCATAAGTGCAGGTCCTAAATGAGCTTTATTCTCTGTTCCCTCACCACAATACAGATTCTTTTGGGGAGTTACCAGTACAGTAACCATACCAGGAAGTACTTAATTCATTAAACCACTGCTTTTCTTAATCTCAGTGGAGATATTTACTGATAAACAACTACCTACGCAGCATGTTCATGTCGTTCCTAAATGAGCTTTTATCTCTCTCCCCTCACCACAAATCAGATTCTTCTGAGGAGTTCCCAGTACATTATCCTTTCCCCTGTGTAATTACCTTAACAAGCTCCAGCTGTTTTTATTCTCAGAAGGTTTACTCCCTGATATACAGCTGCCTACCCCCTTCGTAAGTGCAGGTCCTAAATGAGCTTTTTTCTCTGTTCCCTCACCACAATCCAGATTCTTTTGGGGAGTTACCAGTACAGTAACCATACCAGGAAGTACTTAATTTATTAAGCTACTGCTTTTCTTAATCTCAGTGGAGATATTTACTGATAAACAGCTACGTACGCAGCATGTTCATGTCGTTCCTAAATGAGCTTTTATCTCTCTCCCCTCACCACAAATCAGATTCTTCTGAGGAGTTCCCAGTACATTATCCTTTCCCTGTGTAATTACCTTAACAAGCTCCAGCTGTTTTTATTCTCAGAAGGTTTACTCCCTGATATACAGCTGCCTACCCCCTTCGTAAGTGCAGGTCCTAAATGAGCTTTTTTCTCTGTTGCCTCACCACAATCCAGATTCTTTTGGGGAGTTACCAGTACAGTAACCATACCAGGAAGTACTTAATTTATTAAGCTACTGCTTTTCTTAATCTCAGTGGAGATATTTACTGATAAACAGCTACCTACGCAGCATGTTCATGTCGTTCCTAAATGAGCTTTTATCTCTCTTCACTCACCACAAATCAGAATCTTCTGAGGAGTTCCCGGTACATTATCCTTTCCCCTGTGTAATTACCTTAACAAGCTCCAGCTGTTTTTATTCTCAGAAGGTTTACTCCCTGATATAGTGCTGTCTAACCCCTTCGTAAGTGCAGGTCCTAAATGAGCTTTTTTCTCTGTTCCCTCACCACAATCCAGATTCTTTGGGGAGTTACCAGTACAGAAACCATACCAGGAAGTACTTAATTTATTAAGCTACTGCTTTTCTTAATCTCAGTGGAGATATTTACTGATAAACAGCTACCTAGCAGCATGTTCATGTCGTTCCTAAATGAGCTTTTATCTCTCTCCTCACCACAAATCAGATTCTTCTGAGGAGTTCCCAGTACATTATCCTTTCCCTGTGTAATTACCTTAACAAGCTCCAGCTGTTTTTATTCTCAGAAGGTTTACTCCCTGATATACAGCTGCCTACCCCCTTCGTAAGTGCAGGTCCTAAATGAGCTTTATTCTCTGTTCCCTCACCACAATACAGATTCTTTTGGGGAGTTACCAGTACAGTAACCATACCAGGAAGTACTTAATTCATTAAACCACTGCTTTTCTTAATCTCAGTGGAGATATTTACTGATAAACAACTACCTACGCAGCATGTTCATGTCGTTCCTAAATGAGCTTTTATCTCTCTCCCCTCACCACAAATCAGATTCTTTGAGGAGTTCCCAGTACATTATCCTTTCCCCTGTGTAATTACCTTAACAAGCTCCAGCTGTTTTTATTCTCAGAAGGTTTACTCCCTGATATACAGCTGCCTACCCCCTTCGTAAGTGCAGGTCCTAAATGAGCTTTTTTCTCTGATCCCTCACCACAATCCAGATTCTTTTGGGGAGTTACCAGTACAGTAACCATACCAGGAAGTACTTAATTTATTAAGCTACTGCTTTTCTTAATCTCAGTGGAGATATTTACTGATAAACAGCTACCTACGCAGCATGTTCATGTCGTTCCTAAATGAGCTTTTATCTCTCTCCCCTCACCACAAATCAGATTCTTCTGAGGAGTTCCCAGTACATTATCCTTTCCCATGTGTAATTACCTTAACAAGCTCCAGCTGTTTTTATTCTCAGAAGGTTTACTCCCTGATATACAGCTGCCTACCCCCTTCGTAAGTGCAGGTCCTAAATGAGCTTTTTTCTCTGTTCCCTCACCACAATCCAGATTCTTTTGGGGAGTTACCAGTACAGTAACCATACCAGGAAGTACTTAATTTATTAAGCTACTGCTTTTCTTAATCTCAGTGGAGATATTTACTGATAAACAGCTACCTATGCAGCATGTTCATGTCGTTCCTAAATGAGCTTTTATCTCTCTCCCCTCACCACAAATCAGATTCTTCTGAGGAGTTCCCAGTACATTATCCTTTCCACTGTGTAATTACCTTAACAAGCTCCAGCTGTTTTTATTCTCAGAAGCGATACTCCCTGATATACAGCTGCCTAACCCCTTCGTAAGTGCAGGTCCTAAATGAGCTTTTTTCTCTGTTCCCTCACCACAATCCAGATTCTTTTGGGGAGTTACCAGTACAGTAACCATACCAGGAAGTAATTAATTTATTAAGCTACTGCTTTTCTTAATCTCAGTGGAGATATTTACTGATAAACAGCTACCTACGCAGCATGTTCATGTCGTTCCTAAATGAGCTTTTATCTCTCTCCCCTCACCACAAATCAGATTCTTCTGAGGAGTTCCCAGTACATTATCCTTTCCCATGAGTAATTACCTTAACAAGCTCCAGCTGTTTTTATTCTCAGAAGGTTTACTCCCTGATATACAGCTGCCTACCCCCTTCGTAAGTGCACGTCCTAAATGAGCTTTTTTCTCTGTTCCCTCACCACAATCCAGATTCTTTTGGGGAGTTACCAGTACAGTAACCATACCAGGAAGTACTTAATTTATTAAGCTACTGCTTTTCTTAATCTCAGTGGAGATATTTACTGATAAACAGCTACCTATGCAGCATGTTCATGTCGTTCCTAAATGAGCTTTTATCTCTCTCCCCTCACCACAAATCAGATTCTTCTGAGGAGTTCCCAGTACATTATCCTTTCCCCTGTGTAATTACCTTAACAAGCTCCAGCTGTTTTTATTCTCAGAAGGTTTACTCCCTGATATACAAGCTGCCTACCCCTTCGTAAGTGCAGGTCCTAAATGAGCTTTTTTCTCTGTTCCCTCACCACAATCCAGATTCTTTTGGGGAGTTACCAGTACAGTAACCATACCAGGAAGTACTTAATTTATTAAGCTACTGCTTTTCTTATCTCAGTGGAGATATTTACTGATAAACAGCTACCTACGCAGCATGTTCATGTCGTTCCTAAATGAGCTTTTATCTCTCTCCCCTCACCACAAATCAGATTCTTCTGAGGAGTTCCCAGTACATTATCCTTTCCCCTGTGTAATTACCTTAACAAGCTCCAGCTGTTTTTATTCTCAGAAGGTTTACTCCCTGATATACAGCTGCCTACCCCCTTCGTAAGTGCAGGTCCTAAATGAGCTTTTTTCTCTGTTCCCTCACC
The DNA here is from genome assembly GCF_023159225.1 of Perognathus longimembris pacificus. Classification (NCBI taxonomy): domain Eukaryota; kingdom Metazoa; phylum Chordata; class Mammalia; order Rodentia; family Heteromyidae; genus Perognathus; species Perognathus longimembris. The sequence goes on along the minus strand of NW_025959287.1, from coordinate 8,826 downwards.
ACAATCCAGATTCTTTTGGGGAGTTACCAGTACAGTACCATACCAGGAAGTTCTTAATTTATTAAGCTACTGCTTTTCTTAATCTCAGTGGAGATATTTACTGATAAACAGCTACCTACGCAGCATGTTCATGTCGTTCCTAAATGAGCTTTTATCTCTCTCCCCTCACCACAAATCAGATTCTTCTGAGGAGTTCCCAGTACATTATCCTTTCCCACTGTGTAATTACCTTAACAAGCTCCAGCTGTTTTTATTCTCAGAAGCGATACTCCCTGATATACAGCTGCCTAACCCCTTCGTAAGTGCAGGTCCTAAATGAGCTTTTTTCTCTGTTCCCTCACCACAATCCAGATTCTTTTGGGGAGTTACCAGTACAGTAACCATACCAGGAAGTAATTAATTTATTAAGCTACTGCTTTTCTTAATCTCAGTGGAGATATTTACTGATAAACAGCTACCTACGCAGCATGTTCATGTCGTTCCTAAATGAGCTTTTATCTCTCTCCCCTCACCACAAATCAGATTCTTCTGAGGAGTTCCCAGTACATTATCCTTTCCCATGAGTAATTACCTTAACAAGCTCCAGCTGTTTTTATTCTCAGAAGGTTTACTCCCTGATATACAGCTGCCTACCCCCTTCGTAAGTGCAGGTCCTAAATGAGCTTTTTTCTCTGTTCCCTCACCACAATCCAGATTCTTTTGGGGAGTTACCAGTACAGTAACCATACCAGGAATACTTAATTTATTAAGCTACTGCTTTTCTTAATCTCAGTGGAGATATTTACTGATAAACAGCTACCTATGCAGCATGTTCATGTCGTTCCTAAATGAGCTTTTATCTCTCTCCCCTCACCACAAATCAGATTCTTCTGAGGAGTTCCCAGTACATTATCCTTTCCCCTGTGTAATTACCTTAACAAGCTCCAGCTGTTTTTATTCTCAGAAGGTTTACTCCCTGATATACAGCTGCCTACCCCTTCGTAAGTGCAGGTCCTAAATGAGCTTTTTTCTCTGTTCCCTCACCACAATCCAGATTCTTTTGGGGAGTTACCAGTACAGTAACCATACCAGGAAGTAGTTAATTTATTAAGCTACTGCTTTTCTTAATCTCAGTGGAGATATTTACTGATAAACAGCTACCTACGCAGCATGTTCATGTCGTTCCTAAATGAGCTTTTATCTCTCTCCCCTCACCACAAATCAGATTCTTCTGAGGAGTTCCCAGTACATTATCCTTTCCCTGTGTAATTACCTTAACAAGCTCCAGCTGTTTTTATTCTCAGAAGGTTTACTCCCTGATATACAGCTGCCTACCCCCTTCGTAAGTGCAGGTCCTAAATGAGCTTTTTTCTCTGTTCCTCACCACAATCCAGATTCTTTTGGGGAGTTACCAGTACAGTAACCATACCAGGAAGTACTTAATTTATTAAGCTACTGCTTTTCTTAATCTCAGTGGAGATATTTACTGATAAACAGCTACCTACGCAGCATGTTCATGTCGTTCCTAAATGAGCTTTTATCTCTCTCCCCTCACCACAAATCAGATTCTTCTGAGGAGTTCCCAGTACATTATCCTTTCCCCTGTGTAATTACCTTAACAAGCTCCAGCTGTTTTTATTCTCAGAAGGTTTACTCCCTGATATACAGCTGCCTACCCCCTTCGTAAGTGCAGGTCCTAAATGAGCTTTTTTCTCTGTTCCCTCACCACAATCCAGATTCTTTTGGGGAGTTACCAGTACAGTAACCATACCAGGAAGTACTTAATTTATTAAGCTACTGCTTTTCTTAATCTCAGTGGAGATATTTACTGATAAACAGCTACCTACGCAGCATGTTCATGTCGTTCCTAAATGAGCTTTTATCTCTCTCCCCTCACCACAAATCAGATTCTTCTGAGGAGTTCCCAGTACATTATCCTTTCCCCTGTGTAATTACCTTAACAAGCTCCAGCTGTTTTTATTCTCAGAAGGTTTACTCCCTGATATACAGCTGCCTAACCCCTTCGTAAGTGCAGGTCCTAAATGAGCTTTTTTCTCTGTTCCCTCACCACAATCCAGATTCTTTGGGGAGTTACCAGTACAGTAACCATACCAGGAAGTACTTAATTTATTAAGCTACTGCTTTTCTTAATCTCAGTGGAGATATTTACTGATAAACAGCTACCTACGCAGCATGTTCATGTCGTTCCTAAATGAGCTTTTATCTCTCTCCCCTCACCACAAATCAGATTCTTCTGAGGAGTTCCCAGTACATTATCCTTTCCCCTGTGTAATTACCTTAACAAGCTCCAGCTGTTTTTATTCTCAGAAGGTTTACTCCCTGATATACAGCTGCCTACCACCCTTCGTAAGTGCAGGTCCTAAATGAGCTTTATTCTCTGTTCCCTCACCACAATCCAGATTCTTTTGGGGAGTTACCAGTACAGTAACCATACCAGGAAGTACTTAATTTATTAAGCTACTGCTTTTCTTAATCTCAGTGGAGATATTTACTGATAAACAGCTACCTACGCAGCATGTTCATGTCGTTCCTAAATGAGCTTTTATCTCTCTCCCCTCACCACAAATCAGATTCTTCTGAGGAGTTCCCAGTACATTATCCTTTCCCCTGTGTAATTACCTTAACAAGCTCCAGCTGTTTTTATTCTCAGAAGGTTTACTCCCTGATATACAGCTGCCTACCCCCTTCGTAAGTGCAGGTCCTAAATGAGCTTTTTTCTCTGTTCCCTCACCACAATCCAGATTCTTTTGGGGAGTTACCAGTACAGTAACCATACCAGGAAGTACTTAATTTATTAAGCTACTGCTTTTCTTAATCTCAGTGGAGATATTTACTGATAAACAGCTACCTACGCAGCATGTTCATGTCGTTCCTAAATGAGCTTTTATCTCTCTCCCCTCACCACAAATCAGATTCTTCTGAGGAGTTCCCAGTACATTATCCTTTCCCCTGTGTAATTACCTTAACAAGCTCCAGCTGTTTTTATTCTCAGAAGGTTTACTCCCTGATATACAGCTGCCTAACCCCTTCGTAAGTGCAGGTCCTAAATGAGCTTTTTTCTCTGTTCCCTCACCACAATCCAGATTCTTTTGGGGAGTTACCAGTACAGTAACCATACCAGGAAGTACTTAATTTATTAAGCTACTGCTTTTCTTAATCTCAGTGGAGATATTTACTGATAAACAGCTACCTACGCAGCATGTTCATGTCGTTCCTAAATGAGCTTTTATCTCTCCCCTCACCACAAATCAGATTCTTCTGAGGAGTTCCCAGTACATTATCCTTTCCCCTGTGTAATTACCTTAACAAGCTCCAGCTGTTTTTATTCTCAGAAGGTTTACTCCCTGATATACAGCTGCCTACCCCCTTCGTAAGTGCAGGTCCTAAATGAGCTTTTTTCTCTGTTCCCTCACCACAATCCAGATTCTTTTGGGGAGTTACCAGTACAGTAACCATACCAGGAAGTACTTAATTTATTAAGTTACTGCTTTTCTTAATCTCAGTGGAGATATTTACTGATAAACAGCTACCTACGCAGCATGTTCATGTCGTTCCTAAATGAGCTTTTATCTCTCTCCCCTCACCACAAATCAGATTCTTCTGAGGAGTTCCCAGTACATTATCCTTTCCCCTGTGTAATTACCTTAACAAGCTCCAGCTGTTTTTATTCTCAGAAGGTTTACTCCCTGATATACACTGCCTACCCCCTTCGTAAGTGCAGGTCCTAAATGAGCTTTTTTCTCTGTTCCCTCACCACAATCCAGATTCTTTTGGAGAGTTACCAGTACAGTAACCATACCAGGAAGTACTTAATTTATTAAGCTACTGCTTTTCTTAATCTCAGTGGAGATATTTACTGATAAACAGCTACCTACGCAGCATGTTCATGTCGTTCCTAAATGAGCTTTTATCTCTCTCCCCTCACCACAAATCAGATTCTTCTGAGGAGTTCCCAGTACATTATCCTTTACCCCTGTGTAATTACCTTAACAAGCTCCAGCTTTTTTATTCTCAGAAGGTTTACTCCCTGATATACAGCTGCCTACCCCCTTCGTAAGTGCAGGTCCTAAATGAGCTTTTTTCTCTGTTCCCTCACCACAATCCAGATTCTTTTGGGGAGTTACCAGTACAGTAACCATACCAGGAAGTACTTAATTTATTAAGCTACTGCTTTTCTTAATCTCAGTGGAGATATTTACTGATAAACAGCTACCTACGCAGCATGTTCATGTCGTTCCTAAATGAGCTTTTATCTCTCTCCCCTCACCACAAATCAGATTCTTCTGAGGAGTTCCCAGTACATTATCCTTTCCCATGAGTAATTACCTTAACAAGCTCCAGCTGTTTTTATTCTCAGAAGGTTTACTCCCTGATATACAGCTGCCTACCCCCTTCGTAAGTGCAGGTCCTAAATGAGCTTTTTTCTCTGTTCCCTCACCACAATCCAGATTCTTTTGGGGAGTTACCAGTACAGTAACCATACCAGGAAGTACTTAATTTATTAAGCTACTGCTTTTCTTAATCTCAGTGGAGATATTTACTGATAAACAGCTACCTACGCAACATGTTCATGTCGTTCCTAAATGAGCTTTTATCTCTCTCCCCTCACCACAAATCAGATTCTTCTGAGGAGTTCCCAGTACATTATCCTTTCCCCTGTGTAATTACCTTAACAAGCTCCAGCTGTTTTTATTCTCAGAAGGTTTACTCCCTGATATACAGCTGCCTACCCCCTTCGTAAGTGCAGGTCCTAAATGAGTTTTTCTCTGTTCCCTCACCACAATCCAGATTCTTTTGGGGAGTTACCAGTACAGTAACCATACCAGGAAGTACTTAATTTATTAAGCTACTGCTTTTCTTAATCTCAGTGGAGATATTTACTGATAAACAGCTACCTACGCAGCATGTTCATGTCGTTCCTAAATGAGCTTTTATCTCTCTCCCCTCACCACAAATCAGATTCTTCTGAGGAGTTCCCAGTACATTATCCTTTCCCCTGTGTAATTACCTTAACAAGCTCCAGCTGTTTTTATTCTCAGAAGGTTTACTCCCTGATATACAGCTGCCTACCCCCTTCGTAAGTGCAGGTCCTAAATGAGCTTTTTTCTCTGTTCCCTCACCACAATCCAGATTCTTTTGGGGAGTTACCAGTACAGTAACCATACCAGGAAGTACTTAATTTATTAAGCTACTGCTTTTCTTATCTCAGTGGAGATATTTACTGATAAACAGCTACCTACGCAGCATGTTCATGTCGTTCCTAAATGAGCTTTTATCTCTCTCCCTCACCACAAATCAGATTCTTCTGAGGAGTTCCCAGTACATTATCCTTTCCCCTGTGTAATTACCTTAACAAGCTCCAGCTGTTTTTATTCTCAGAAGGTTTACTCCCTGATATACAGCTGCCTACCCCCTTCGTAAGTGCAGGTCCTAAATGAGCTTTTTTCTCTGTTCCCTCACCACAATCCAGATTCTTTTGGGGAGTTACCAGTACAGTAACCATACCAGGAAGTACTTAATTTATTAAGCTACTGCTTTTCTTAATCTCAGTGGAGATATTTACTGATAAACAGCTACCTACGCAGCATGTTCATGTCGTTCCTAAATGAGCTTTTATCTCTCCCCTCACCACAAATCAGATTCTTCTGAGGAGTTCCCAGTACATTATCCTTTCCCCTGTGTAATTACCTTAACAAGCTCCAGCTGTTTTTATTCTCAGAAGGTTTACTCCCTGATATACAGCTGCCTACCCCCTTCGTAAGTGCAGGTCCTAAATGAGCTTTTTTCTCTGTTCCCTCACCACAATCCAGATTCTTTTGGGGAGTTACCAGTACAGTAACCATACCAGGAAGTACTTAATTTATTAAGCTACTGCTTTTCTTAATCTCAGTGGAGATATTTACTGATAAACAGCTACCTACGCAGCATGTTCATGTCGTTCCTAAATGAGCTTTTATCTCTCTCCCCTCACCACAAATCAGATTCTTCTGAGGAGTTCCCAGTACATTATCCTTTCCCCTGTGTAATTACCTTAACAAGCTCCAGCTGTTTTTATTCTCAGAAGGTTTACTCCCTGATATACAGCTGCCTACCCCCTTCGTAAGTGCAGGTCCTAAATGAGCTTTTTTCTCTGTTCCCTCACCACAATCCAGATTCTTTTGGGGAGTTACCAGTACAGTAACCATACCAGGAAGTACTTAATTTATTAAGCTACTGCTTTTCTTAATCTCAGTGGAGATATTTACTGATAAACAGCTCCTACGCAGCATGTTCATGTCGTTCCTAAATGAGCTTTTATCTCTCTCCCCTCACCACAAATCAGATTCTTCTGAGGAGTTCCCAGTACATTATCCTTTCCCCTGTGTAATTACCTTAACAAGCTCCAGCTGTTTTTATTCTCAGAAGGTTTACTCCCTGATATACAGCTGCCTACCCCCTTCGTAAGTGCAGGTCCTAAATGAGCTTTTTTCTCTGTTCCCTCACCACAATCCAGATTCTTTTGGGGAGTTACCAGTACAGTAACCATACCAGGAAGTACTTAATTTATTAAGCTACTGCTTTTCTTAATCTCAGTGGAGATATTTACTGATAAACAGCTACCTACGCAGCATGTTCATGTCGTTCCTAAATGAGCTTTTATCTCTCTCCCCTCACCACAAATCAGATTCTTCTGAGGAGTTCCCAGTACATTATCCTTTCCCCTGTGTAATTACCTTAACAAGCTCCAGCTGTTTTTATTCTCAGAAGGTTTACTCCCTGATATACAGCTGCCTACCCCCTTCGTAAGTGCAGGTCCTAAATGAGCTTTTTTCTCTGTTCCCTCACCACAATCCAGATTCTTTTGGGGAGTTACCAGTACAGTAACCATACAGGAAGTACTTAATTTATTAAGCTACTGCTTTTCTTAATCTCAGTGGAGATATTTACTGATAAACAGCTACCTACGCAGCATGTTCATGTCGTTCCTAAATGAGCTTTTATCTCTCTCCCCTCACCACAAATCAGATTCTTCTGAGGAGTTCCCAGTACATTATCCTTTCCCCTGTGTAATTACCTTAACAAGCTCCAGCTGTTTTTATTCTCAGAAGTTTACTCCCTGATATACAGCTGCCTACCCCCTTCGTAAGTGCAGGTCCTAAATGAGCTTTTTTCTCTGTTCCCTCACCACAATCCAGATTCTTTTGGGGAGTTACCAGTACAGTAACCATACCAGGAAGTACTTAATTTATTAAGCTACTGCTTTTCTTAATCTCAGTGGAGATATTTACTGATAAACAGCTACCTACGCAGCATGTTCATGTCGTTCCTAAATGAGCTTTTATCTCTCTCCCCTCACCACAAATCAGATTCTTCTGAGGAGTTCCCAGTACATTATCCTTTCCCCTGTGTAATTACCTTAACAAGCTCCAGCTGTTTTTATTCTCAGAAGGTTTACTCCCTGATATACAGCTGCCTACCCCCTTCGTAAGTGCAGGTCCTAAATGAGCTTTTTTCTCTGTTCCCTCACCACAATCCAGATTCTTTTGGGGAGTTACCAGTACAGTAACCATACCAGGAAGTACTTAATTTATTAAGCTACTGCTTTTCTTAATCTCAGTGGAGATATTTACTGATAAACAGCTACCTACGCAGCATGTTCATGTCGTTCCTAAATGAGCTTTTATCTCTCTCCCCTCACCACAAATCAGATTCTTCTGAGGAGTTCCCAGTACATTATCCTTTCCCCTGTGTAATTACCTTAACAAGCTCCAGCTGTTTTTATTCTCAGAAGGTTTACTCCCTGATATACAGCTGCCTACCCCCTTCGTAAGTGCAGGTCCTAAATGAGCTTTTTTCTCTGTTCCCTCACCACAATCCAGATTCTTTTGGGGAGTTACCAGTACAGTAACCATACCAGGAAGTACTTAATTTATTAAGCTACTGCTTTTCTTAATCTCAGTGGAGATATTTACTGATAAACAGCTACCTACGCAGCATGTTCATGTCGTTCCTAAATGAGCTTTTATCTCTCTCCCCTCACCACAAATCAGATTCTTCTGAGGAGTTCCCAGTACATTATCCTTTCCCCTGTGTAATTACCTTAACAAGCTCCAGCTGTTTTTATTCTCAGAAGCTTTACTCCCTGATATACAGCTGCCTACCCCCTTCGTAAGTGCAGGTCCTAAATGAGCTTTTTTCTCTGTTCCCTCACCACAATCCAGATTCTTTTGGGGAGTTACCAGTACAGTAACCATACCAGGAAGTACTTAATTTATTAAGCTACTGCTTTTCTTAATCTCAGTGGAGATATTTACTGATAAACAGCTACCTACGCAGCATGTTCATGTCGTTCCTAAATGAGCTTTTATCTCTCTCCCCTCACCACAAATCAGATTCTTCTGAGGAGTTCCCAGTACATTATCCTTTCCCTGTGTAATTACCTTAACAAGCTCCAGCTGTTTTTATTCTCAGAAGGTTTACTCCCTGATATACAGCTGCCTACCCCCTTCGTAAGTGCAGGTCCTAAATGAGCTTTTTTCTCTGTTCCCTCACCACAATCCAGATTCTTTTGGGGAGTTACCAGTACAGTAACCATACCAGGAAGTACTTAATTTATTAAGCTACTGCTTTTCTTAATCTCAGTGGAGATATTTACTGATAAACAGCTACCTACGCAGCATGTTCATGTCGTTCCTAAATGAGCTTTTATCTCTCTCCCCTCACCACAAATCAGATTCTTCTGAGGAGTTCCCAGTACATTATCCTTTCCCCTGTGTAATTACCTTAAAAAGCTCCAGCTGTTTTTATTCTCAGAATCTTTACTCCCTGATATACAGCTGCCTACCC
>NW_025959286.1:0-70717 GCF_023159225.1 Perognathus longimembris pacificus | reverse complement strand
AGGTAACAAACAGTACAACAAATGTATCCAATGCCTAGTGTATGAAACTGTAACCTCTCTGTACATCAGTTTGATAATAAAAATTGAAAAAAAATAAAATTATATATCTCTCAAAAGGTTTTTAATGAGATGCCATCAGTATGACACAGTCAGAATAATGTTGAATTAAGTATCTCAGTACCTGTGGCCAACTTAAATTGACACATAAACCAATTAACTACCACAAATCTGCTCATATTTATCAATATACATCATCTTACATTATACCCAATCTCTCAATACTGACAGAAACAAGCATCCTTGTATCATAATTCATACATATATAACCAGACAAACTAGCCTTTCTCCAGAAGGAACACACCAGTACATGGGCAATGTTTATACTTCACAAGATCCAATCATTTAAGTGCAATAATAGGATGTACCAGGCAAGGCACTGGTGGCTCCCACTTGTAATCCTAACTATTCAGGAGGATGAGATCTGAAGATCAAAGTTTAAAGTCAGCCCAGGAAGAAAAATCCATTGAGATGCTCATCTCCAATTAATCACTGGAAATCCACAAGTGGAGCTCAAAGTGGTAGAGTGCTTGTCTTAAGGAGAAAAGCTCAGGGGCAGGCTCTCAGGCTGAGTTCAAGCCCCATGACCAACCGAATTAAAAAAAAAAAAAGCAAGTGATGTCAAATTAACAACACTTAACACTACGATACCTCTTAGGTTACATAACAAGCAACTTAAGGAGAACACTGGCTTAGTATATTTACATATGTGCACAGAAAACTCCTAAATACACAAATACAATCATAAGTAAATAAAGAAGACATAGTCCTGACAATTATTTCTACAGTTGCCCATGTGGTCACCTGTGGTTACTTATAATTACTTTCTCTCTCTACTTATTCTGTTTTCCCTTTGTCTCACCAAACTACTTATGGTTTTATACTGGGCCAGGTAATACAAACCTTCATTCTTAAAGGGTCTGTACAACTGATAGTCCATTAGATATGGTAACTGTAATAGTTTTCCATCGGGGTGGGAATGTGACTTAGTGGTAGAGTGCTTGCCTAGCATGCATGAAACCCTGGGTTCGATTCCTCAGCACCACATATATAGAAAAAGCCAGAAGTGTATCTGTGGCTCAAGTGGCAGAGTGCTAGCCTTGAGCAAAAAGAAGCCAGGGACAGTGTTCAGGCCCTGAGTCCAAGCCCTAGGACTGGCAAAAAAAAAAAAAAAAAAAAGTTTTCCATCGACCCTAATCACAGAACACGTTAATACCAAAAGGCACCTTCGGGATCTTCTAGGACCCAGACACTAGGAAGTAGCTATCCGATACCCCCTGATTGCAAACAGATCCATCCCCCCAGCCAGCACAGTAGCTTCCTTCTTTGCTTGTCCATTCAGAGGCATGAGAAAGCCACAGCGTCCAGGGAGCAGAATTCACTTCCAGTTCAATGGAACCATTGTGTCTCCCGATTGAAACATTCCTTCCTTTAGGACAAAGGCCTCTAGGTCAGCACAAAGTAAGATCATAGGAACAGGAAACAAAAATTTTGTTAATGGGTCACTAAGAGTAATCGTGGGTGGTGTCACTACCATGTTCACCATATGATTCTTCAATCCATTGATTCTAATTTCAGAGAAAAATCCCACCTATTCAATTCACAGTATCACAGTCTCCTGGGGAAGCTTGGTAGGCTTGATGGGAGTTATGGCATCATGACAAAGTCTTCCACCACACTGTCCTGCCAGCAGCTGCAGGATGTCATAGCAAACCAGTGAATTCTACCACCATGAGCATTATGTCTATCCTTTGCTGGAAGGTGAGTCCCTTGACCAGAAGCAATGCTATTTGAATACCATGATGGCAGATCAAACATTCTATAAGTCCATGGATGGTAATTTATCACAATCATTGCATGCAAGGAAGGTGTATATATAGGAAATGAGAATTCCAGTAAGAACAAATACTGCTCTATGACAAAAGTGATCCGAAGAAATATATCCACCATCATTAGCTTCAATCACTCTGGAAAACAGTACCCTATCAGCCACCACTACTCATCTCTTTGGTCAGCTGACTGGGCAATCAGCAATGGCCATAGCTGGGTCAGCATGGCGAGTCAGTCATGCTTTCGAAGCCATGCATAGTCCCCACCCAGTGGTTCATGGCCATTTTGCACATGGCTCCATTGTGTAAGAACAGGAGTGGCATGGGAAAAAGGATGATTTCTAGCCACAAAAAGGAGCAATCTTTTCACTTAATTACAAACATCATCCTCCACTCAGGTTATCTTTTGGTATTGTGTCCACTCAGCAAGTTCTACCACCTACCTCATCCCCAATTTCCTTGTGACCAATTTTCCAGTCATGCCTCTTCTAAGTCCCTAACCAGCTAGCCAAACAACTCACACAAGAGCTCATACATCCATAAAGTCACTCAACTGGCCCCTTCTCCCTGTAAGCCAACCAACAGAGACACTGCTCAATGTTCTGCCCACCTAGAGAATTTCCCTTTACCAGCGTCCTTTCAAGATCATCCTAGTACAGAGTCAAAGTGCTACAACTATCTACTCTTACATGGTGCCTGAATATCACACAGAAGGTTCTGTAAAGCAGGCCCCAGTTTCTTCTTCTGTCAGCTGATCACAGGAAACTTACACTAAAGCCACAGGTATGGAATGAGAAGAATAAGAGTGCGACAGGACTTCAGACCATAGGCATTTGGGCTATGTCTTATAACTTACTTGTTCCTCTCTTTACTACTGGGAAGCATGTATATTTTCATCTGAATATTTGAGAGGTATTGAATTTTTGAAATCTGTTTTGAGATTCTATCGTTTTAGATTTTCAGAGGAATGGAGTAGAAAGAATCATCAAGAATAAAGATTAACAGAGTTTTAATCTCACATCCTATTATTATTTTTCCAATTTCAACAAAACCTCATTTTTTCAGACTAGTGCTCAATTGAAATCCTCTTAATGCTCATGAGCCTTTTGTGGCAACATGGCAAAACGTCTAAGAATTACAAAGACCTAAGTTTGATATTTGCCAATACCATTGCTGAAGTCTTGGCAATTAAATCTCTAGGCCTCCTGTAAATTTGGGTCTTACGCATAAACTCTTAATCTACCTTCTGAGAGTACAGGGTAGATGTTGAGTGTTCTCACCACAAAAATGATAATAATCTGCGATATATATGTTAGCTAGATTTAACCACTCTATGTGTAAAATATGTCGTACTTGATAAGTATGTATCATTTTACCTGTAGATTTTTATAAATATGTCGATTAAAAATGGAGGTTATACTACCTATGAGATACTGAATGGGCTCTAAGAAAATGAGTTCAATCAGGGAAAAGCCTTTTACAGGTAATGTTTATATTTGAACAAGAGCTTAGGATTTTTGTTTTTTTTTTTCTTTAGAAATTGTATTTAAATATACGGAAAATAGTTATGGATGGCAAAAGGTGCTATTTATCCTGTATTTTTTATTTTTGTAATTTTGTATTCTTTTATTATTTAAAAGGTGATGTACAGAGAGATTACAAGAACATGTCAGGTAATGAGTACATTTCTTTTTAGACAATGTCACCCCTTCCGCAAGCTCTCTCCCTGTGTTTTCTTCCATTCCCCCCACACAAGTTATATAGTTAATTTTCAATATAGTGTCTAGTGAGTATGTCTCTGTTTCTTTCATGGTTTTGAGCATCACAGTTATTGATAGCATGTCTGAACCTGCTTCCTGGCTCTCCCATTGCACTCCTTGATCCCAATCATTCTACAACACCACAGTAATCAAGGGGATCTTTCTAAAACATGGCACATCACTTTTCTAGCTAAAACTTTCCAATGTGTTCTTAGAATATTTGAAATTAAGTCTAAACTTTCTACTATGGTTAATAAAACTACACACAACTTCTTTTATGACTCTATATCAGTTTTCTTTTAGGCTAGATAAAGTGTGAAGTACCCTGCACACACACACATACACACACACACACACACACACACACACACACACACACACACACAACTCCTTTAGTTCTTACAAGAAAGTTTGAGAAGGTTGGCTGAAAGAGAGAAAAAAGCTGAGGAATTAAGATTAACAAACCTTCCCTAGAGCACCTAATTAGTAAGGCTTGCAACTGCTTCACACCCAGTTTTCAACAATATCTAGCACTTACTACATATCTTCTGCTAGACACTGAATGAATGTCTTTATATAAAGGTAACCACTTAATAGGACATATGCCACATGATGATATTATTATTCTCAAATGGAGAAAAAGCTTGGACTCAAAGAAGTTAAGTAACTGGATTAAGTCACAGAAGTAGGAAATGGCAAGGCTGGAGTTTAAATAAACCCAGGACAGTCCCACTTCATACTGCTAACCCTAAGCATTTCCTCCTCCACATCCTCCTGCTCTTCCTCTTCCTATTATGCCAGTCCTGGAGCTCAAGCTCATAGCCTGGGAACTGTCCCTGGGCTTATTTTGAAGAGCTTAGGTTTTTTAATACATTTTTAGCAAGTTTACTTAGGCTCATCTACCCTCCCATTGCAAAATGAAAAAGTTCATATTATTCTGTATGAGTCAGTACTTTGCTGAGATAAAGTTTTTCAATACCATCTGTTTCATCAAATAAAATTCCTACTCTACATTAAAGATCAGCTATTGTATCATTCATAACATCTGTACAAATACAATTTCGAGATATGTAAAGGGGTTGGAAATTTTTATCTTTCATATATTATGTTCCTACAGCTTGTTTTATGCTGTATTTTGGAGTCCAACTGGAAGATAAATCTTTGCCCCTCTGTCTGAAGTAGTTTCACGTACAACCCGTTTATGATTATAACTCTGTTGTAGTTCCTATCTCTCATATTTTTAGAGTTTTAACTCATTCCATGTTTGAAACCAAAAGACAATCGCTGTGCTATTTGTCTATGAAAGGTGATTGTGCACAGTTTAACATTTGGCAAGCAAACGAGAACCATGACTATTTCTGTTAACATAGGAGGAATCCCCATCAGGGAAGTGACTTCAACTGGAAGGAAATATTTGGATAGGAGGAAGAGGGAAGAAAAGAAAAAGAGCAAATAAAACTTGTCAAGGGACCACTGTGTTGGGAGCCTTTTCTCTAGACTCGGTGCATTGAAAAACTCCATTATGGAGGTATCATTCACATTCACACTTGAGCAAAACAGTATCAAAGACTATTATTCCACACCACAGCTAATATGGTGAAGAGGGGAATGGATCCCAGCTGTCTCCTCCATGAAATTGTGCAGCTTTCAGACTGAAGCTAAGTGGACAGCATATCTACTCTGTAGCATAGTGGAGAGGGAAAGAAATGAGTCCCAGATTGGATAGTGAAGAGTGCCAACTTCAGAAAAGAACCACTGAAGGAGGGTGGGGAGAGTGGAGAGATGAGGTGCAACAGTTATCACCAGCACAAAGGAGGAAAGATAATTTCAAAGGAAGGGTACTTGAGAATGGTCAGCATTAGGAAGTTCAATCAATAAAAGAACAGGCTCTCCACCTGCTAATGCAATCACCATTAACCCAAAAAAGCATACAAATCATCATTAATACCTTCTTCTCCCTCACCAATTAGTAGCAGGGTTCAAATGAATTCCCTTCCCAGGCCTTCCTTTCCATCCTTTCTGCCCTCACTCTACTTCAAACTTTTACTCCCCAGCTGAGAAACTTGTAGCCTGGTCTTATGGTTTCTAGTTGGTGCCCTGGATTCACCCAGCTTCTTCTCTTCAAAATAGTTTCATGTGACTCTTCTGTGCAGAGTTCAAAAGGGATTTCCCCCCACACCCCTGTCACAAATCCAGTATTTTTCCAGTCTTTACACTCTCTAGACACCTTTTTACTTTTAAGCCGCTGTCCCATACGACACTAACTAACCCTATGAGCTTTATCTGCTTGACTTGATCAGTGGCTGTGAACTACTTGCTCTCTGACCTTTATTCTATCTGTACCTCAGTTTATCAGCTGCAAACATGGAAATAAATTTTTTTAAGAAAAAATAGTGCTTATCCCCTATAATTAGAGAATAAAACATGCAAAACTCTTGAAATAGTGCCTGACTGCACTATTGAATAAGCACTCAATGAATTTTAGTTATAATTGTATTAACTTTATGATTTTATAATTAACTTTTCTGCTAAATGTCATACAAAAACCCCCAAAAACAACAAATAGGACCATGAACAGTGTATTGGTACCACGTAACATTTAGCCTCCACGTTATGCTTTTAGCCACTTTGCCATGATCCCAAAAAACTGCCCAAGTTCTGCCTCTAAAAGGCTCTCCATGTATTCTGACTATCTACTCTGAAGAGCCTGTCATACTTAAATGACTGATTCCTAAGTATAGTCATTCTAAATCCAATCACTACCCTTTCAGAAGCGTTGTCGCTGAACTCTTTCTGAGAGCAATGGCCTACCAATTTGGAATATTTTTACTTTTTGTGTAATGCTTATTAATTTATTGCTTGTAAATTTTTTTGCCAGTCCTGGGTCTTGAACTCAGGGACCTGGGCACTGTCACTAAGCTTCTTTTGCAGAAGGCTAGCATGCCAACAGTTGAGCCACAGCATCACTTCTGGCTTTTTCTGTTTATGTGGTACTGAAGAATCGAACCCAGGGCTTCGTGCATGCTAGGCAAGCACTATACCACTAAGCCACATTCCCAGCCCTGATTGCTTTGGTAAACTTTTAAACTACTATATTTTCCTATCACTTTTAAGTCTACAAATCACTTTGAAATCCATCTGCTCCTTAGGTTTCATTTCCCTGACTATGATTGCCTGCCCCAGGTGGCAGGAACTGAGATTTTGCTTGTCTATGTAACTCTGCCCTGCCAGGGCACTGCCAGGGAGCAGATTCCTAAACACAGGCGCATGAAGGGCATGGATTGTCCTATGCACACAGCTTCACCGTCACTGAAGAAAGAAACAAACTACTTTTCAAGTAAGAAAAAAAGTCAATTAAGGTTTTTAAGGATCTCACTTTTCCTCCAAGAAATAACTTTCCAACTTTCTAGCAAATCTCTTTTTATTTCAAATACCTGATGCTGCAAACGGTCATCTCTGTCTTGATACATCTTAATGGCTAGCAAAGTGTGGAGAGGGGTAGTTGCCATAGTGACCAAGAGAAATGTCTGTAGACAGACAATTTCTGTCACTGAGACAGAAGAGTATTTCCTGTTCATCCATCTCTAGTTTGATTTAGTATAGTAAAGCTCCAAGGCAAAGTTGATTCATTTCAATTACAGAAGACATTGCTCTGGTTCTGACTCCGCAGGAATGGTACCAGTAATGTGTCACCAACACTTGACAATGGCTCAGTCTCAGCAATAGTTTGACAAAAGAAGAATCTCACCACTTGTTGACTGACACCAGTAGAGTCACATCAGTAATCAATAACAGTTCAGTCTCACTCATATTTTTGTGTGCCTTAGGACTGGAGTTAAGATTGCCACAGAAATGAAATCAACTATGAAAGATATTCATTTGTAATTCTAAGTGCTTACATTCACATAAACAATTATTTAACATGTACACAGGCCGGTAGTTACTACCTATTTCCATTATTCATCATTTTCTCTGGCACCTTTCACCACTTAATCCCATTTTTTCCAAAATTAAAATTTAAAGAGGCAACTTCAGTCTGGTTTGGACAATGACACCATTCACTGGGAGACACAGGAGAAGAAGATGGGTCGGGGAGTGAGGTTAAATTCATCCTGAGCCATTCTAGATTTATAATGCCCAGCTAGACTTGTGTGCTGTTGGCCAAATTCTTCTAAAAAGCTATCCCATTAAGCCCAGCACAAGGTCGACTAATGCCTTCTGGCTTCTGTGAGTCTGAGGTTCGTATCTCTGATATTAGATAATCCATTTCACTGGATGCTACAGAGACCATTCTTTTGCAGAGGAAAACGAGTATTTTCCAACTTCAAAATAGACTTGCTAAAAGGTAGATTTCTAATTTCTAGTTAGGCGATTTATAATGTCTTCTTGTAATAAGGCATATGTGAAGTAGGTTCAGATCCAGGTCTATGGATCATGCTCTTGTTCAAACACACTTGATATTTACAATTTCAACCATGTCACCAAGATGGGGGGAAAATCATTGTTTAGTATGCTGAGAAAAGTTGACTCACTGATCATCCCAGGATTTAATCAGAAAATGCTCAAGATTTCAAGGCAAATATGAGCTGTAGCTGCTCATCTCTCCTAGTTCTAATCTATTACCCTATTTGGTACCATTAGAGAACCGGAGCAGAGCATTCAACACAACCTAACATGTCAGACTAGACAACTTGTATGCAATAAAAAAGGCCAAAGGCAGATTTAAACATCAAATGACCCCATTTTCTTCAAACACATTGACACTGATTTCTCTTTAGTCTTTTTCAACAATGATATTGTCTTTATACGTGTTTATTACAATAAATTCATACCAAATCAATAAATTCTTACACTTGCATGAGATTTTTGTTTTTGTTTGTCCTGGGACTTGAACTCTGGGCACTGTCCCAAGCAACTTTTGCTCAAGGCTGGCATTCTACCACATGAGCCACAGTGCCATTTCCAGATTTTTCTGAGTAGTTTATTGGAGATAAGAGTCTCATAAGCTTTCTTGCCCCAAGTAGCTTCAAACTGCAATCCTCAGATCTCACCCTCCTGAGAAGCTAGGGTTATAGGCATTGATTCCTGGGTCCTACCTTTGCCTATGTTTTTTGCTGTGGTGTATACGTTAAAGAACAGGAAGTTCTAATGTTTCTTACTATCAGTGGAACTATGTTGAAAACTTAGAAATAACTTGAGAATACCAACATTAGGATTCATCGCCATGATGTGGCAAAGGCATGGGAGGTTTAGAAATCTTCACATGTGATAGACAGACTCTTCTGAAGAGACAATGCCCCTATTAAACTTATGGCTTCTAATGTGTAACCTCCAACATCCTAAAAATATCCCAGAGACTTTTATGTTCTTGGTACTAAAGTTTGTAAGGTATGGTGAACAGAGGATGTTGTCCTAATGACCTAGGACTAGATTTCATAACTACATAGATGCCCTCATACTAATTAATATGATCATCTTAACTACCATCTGAAACAGTATTCATTGTTGAGGAGCAAAAAACCACAGGCTATTCTCAGCCACAGAACATGACCAAAAATTGTGGATACACATTTCTTTCTGTATAGCTGAATTGCATGTCATCGTCTGATGAAAACCAACCCAAAATTACAGTTATAATCTAGTTATAATGTCAAGCCAGACTCTGGACAACCTGCTTCTGGAAGTCCTCTCCAGGCTGGTATGGCCCGTGCCTTTGTCAGATTAACTGCATGGCCCACATCTGAGGTCATCCTAAATCTCATGATGGAGAAGAACAAACTCAAATACTCAACTACAACTAGTTTAATTGGCTGTGAACTTCCATAGGGTTTGGGATTATTGTGTTTGGGGGATGAGAATTTTAGGGGATTAACAATATTTGAAAAACACAGTCATTTTTTCCAAATATAATATCAGAAAAAACTCCATTTGGGTTGGCCTAGCATGCTCAAGACCCTGGGTTTGATTCCCAGTGCTGCAAGAAAAGAATAAGAGGGCTGGGGATATGGCCTAGTGGCAAGAGTGCTTGCCTCGTGTACATGAGGCCCTGGGTTCGATTCCTCAGCACCACATATACAGAAAATGGCCAGAAGTGGCGCTGTGGCTCAAGTGGCAGAGTGCTAGCCTTGAGCAGGAAGAAGCCAGGGACAGTGCTCAGGCCCTGAGTTCATGGCCTAGGACTGGCCAAAAAAAAAAAAAAAGAAAAGAAAAAGAAGAAAGCTGGAGAGGGGGAGAGAAGGTAACAGAAGAGGGGCAAGGGGAAAGAGAGGGAGAGAAAGGGGAAGGGACAAGAGAAGGAGGGGAGAGGAATAGGAAAGGAAGGAAGGGAGAAGGGGATGGCAAGACAAAGGAGAGGTGAAGAGAAGGAGAGAGAAGAGGGGGAAGATGAAACACACTCCCAATTCTTTTGTCACTCAGTGACAAACACAATCAAATTCTCATCCCTATACCTGGGAAAATAAGGAAATGCAATGAAGCTGGGTATTGGGGCACCGGGGCTCACATTTCAGACCCAGTGACTCCAGACTCTGAGACAGAAGAATTGATTGAGCACTTTGCCTTAATACCAGCCAAGGCAACACAGCCAGACCCTGCCTTCCAGTATAATTTCTACTCATTAAAAATGAAGTCTAAAATACAAGTCAAATTAAATCCTCTAGCGACCTTAAAGGTAAGTCGTAGCTAACAAACAAACAACCTATTTCAATTCAGAACAGTAAATGTTCTTTATTCATGTGGATTTGTAAAGATCTAATAATCTGAAGACCACCACAAAATAAGGAAACTAGAGAAAAGCTCAAAAAAAATGTTCACAGTGTTCTTGACCAAACTCAATAAAATCCCATTGTAATTTTCAGCATAAGAAAATGTTTAATTCTTTGCTCTTTTTCTTGAGTCAGCATAACTTCCTGTATCTGCCTTATGGATAGCATTGGATGAGCCAGCCTAAGAGAACTGGAGTCCTGTTCTTACTGTTCATCTGCTGTTTGGATCTAGCCCATTGCGACTTTCCTTATTTCTGACACAAATTCATCAAGATCACTTCATTAGTAACGGAAAAACTGTACATGGAACAAGAAATTATTTCGGGGAAAAATCTAAAACTTTCAAATGTTGAAATTATTTCACCATAAAATTTGGACTGCATTTAAGTTGTCACACTGATTGAAAATTCACTTCGGAGCATTTTTTTTCCAGAAAAAAAAGCTTTTCTATCTGTAACATATTACAAGGAGAACACGCAACAATGCAGAGGAAATAGCATCAGCATCAAGAGTGACTAAAGAACATCTGCAAAAATTTTAGCACTTACCGTTTTCCTTTGATTTCTCTGCAGAGAAAATACTTCATTATACAAAATAACTCTGCTAGAAAAAGAATGTATGCCCACATCCTCATGATTCCTACGTATGTAGTAATACATACATATATATATATTTCATACCGTAAAGTATGGCTGTTGAGGTGGAAAGCAATGTCTAGTATCCAAGAATGCAAAGCGAGCAAAACAAGCCACTGTTATGCATGGACATAGACCACCTCTCCATAACACACAAGATACCTGTTCTGGAATTTCTTCTTGTTAAGTAAGCTGTTTCATTAAAGAATAAGAAAAAATAATTTTTTACTGCTTTTCAATTAACCTGTATGAGCTATTTCTCAAAAACTAACAAAATATGCTAGGCACCATTGGCTCATGCTTACACTCCAGCTACTGAGGAGGCTGAGAGCTGAGGGTTGCTGTTTGAAGCCAGCCCTACCAGTAAGACTGTCACCCTGTTATCACCAAGTAACCAGTCAAAAAAAAAAGCCTCTGAGTAGAGCTGTGGCTCATGTGGTAGAGCACTAATCTTGATTTTAAAAAAGTAAAAATTCAGACCACTCCCAGGCCCTGAATTCAAGCACCCAACAGGCACAACATACTCTAAAATGAAACATGTAAATCTTTACATGATTACATGTTTACACGCAAACCTAATTCAATAATTAATGAAACAGAAAAAGACTCAGGGTCCATCATGATACCCTAGTATGAATGAGCAAAGTTGAGTAAATGCTAAACATGGCGTGCTTTCCCTGCTCAGGCGAGGCCAGCCAGGTTTTAGTAAGGTTCCACAATGAATGAGGCCCCACAGGACTCCTGCCCTTACAAGGAGACCATTTTCCACCAGAGTGGGACCTTCCTGGAAGTGACCACCTTCCCCTGAAACCATGTCTATCCTCAGCCGAAGCCTTGGGAGGCAAGTTCCTCTGTTGGAACTTTCTGGAGAATGGAGCCAAGTTCTTTTTCTGGACAGCTCGAGAATTTGAGGATATTTGGATACTTCTCCACTCTGAAGCTTCTTTGCAGTTATCCTACTCATATTTATACCATATGGCACCAATGAGACGCTCAAGTAAACATTCTTTGCACACCATTTTACTAACTCAGTTCTTTAGTATTTATTAAGACTAACATGGGCTGGGCACTGGAAAACCTGTAGCATACAATTCTTTCATTAAAACTTTGACTCTGAAGACCATAATAACATACCTCTTAACTAGTGTCATTCTATGGCAGTGATTATAGACTTAATTCCTTAGATGCTGTATTAGTTCTAGAGAGCTCCATGCAGTATTGCTAATCATCAAGAGGCGCTTCTCTTTCTATTTTTGATGGAGTAGGTAACTTAGGCTGGAAGCACTTAAAGACCTTCCAATCCTAAACTACTCATTAACAGTGGAGCCAGACTTTCCAACAATTCTGATCCTCCAACTGAGTCCTTTCTACTGGCTACACCAATGCTACCTAAGTGGGGGGAAATAACCAGCATACTATTTTAGACACATTATGAATATGGCACTATTTATGTTACTGGTATTTACTCCAAAACATTTAAGTGCAAAAATCTTTAAGAACATGGATAAGCAGTGCTGATTTGTAAAAATTTAATGAAGGTCATTAAAAATAATGCTGGCTGCTAGAAAAAATTGGAAGAGAAAATGCCGAGTGTACCAAATCCTACTTTACCTAGCTGAAACTAACTCTTTTGAACGTATTTTCTCTGACCTAAGTGTCTATTCAAGAGAATAGTCTTTCCCTTGCTAAAATAAATTAGGTGAGTGGAGCTCTTGCATTCAGTGATAAAGCACACCCAGGAGACCAACTATGTCTACTTCAACACTGTACTCACCGTAATGTGAAAATCCCACCTACCATCTTGGATTTTTTCTTTGGAGGGCAACATTTACTAAACCTCTGTAGTTAATTATATTAAATAGTACTGTCACATCATATACTATGAACTTTGCAGAAGAGAAATTTGACCAGTGTCTTTCAAGGGAGTACATTTATTTATATATATATAATTATTTTCAAACCTTCACAACACAGTTACTCTGCATGCTGATTTCCTTTGTATTTCACATTATAAGATCGAACATTGAGAGTCTGGGGGAAAATTATTTAACTTTTACAATATTTGTACTAAATTTAATATTAATAAAAAGGGGAAAATCATCTCAAAATTCGAACAACGTTTTAACTGCCAACACTACTTGCAGAAAAAGAGCTCTTCAATTTAGCACCTTTTAAAAGAGATTTTATAAATGATGATACAGTATGTTAAATTAATCCTTCTTTTACTCTCACATTCTCTGCCCTCTCAACCCCTATTATTCAATAGCTTTCACTGAGTTTTGTTTTGCCATCTTCATTCTCAGATGCAATATGTTTCAGTATTGTTCAACCTGTAACATTCTCTACCCACACGTGGTGTACTTTGTACATATCTTTTAAGGATAAGAAAGCTGAGGCAAGTCATGAGGCTAGGAGAGATTGGGAGAATGAAGGAAGGGGATGCATTGTACTCAACTGATATGGTGAATACAACTCCTTTGTACAAAGACTTCAAGATTTAAAAAAAAAAGAATTACAGTATCTCCATTTAACAAAATATAACAGAATGTAAACTTCCGTGTCCTATTATTAAAATAAATTGTTTTACAAGGCCAAATTTGAAGGCAAGAATGACATTTGGAAGTCCTTGAACCCAACCCCATTATCTAATAGATATAGACAATAGAGGTATCAGCTAGAATGAACCAAATCACCTCCTATTGGAACACGAGTTCATTGAGATCTGTTTCCCAACTCTCCATAGAACTCTGATACAAATGTGCTATAGAGGAAGACACAAGGGAGACAGACCAGCTCAGAAACAAACTGCATGTGAATTATGTGGCATTATTAGGAAGAGCAATATAACCAGTACTAGCACAGCTTCTGATCTACCTGGAGGATTTAAGAGAATGCTTATCATTTCAACTTGACATCTGTGTAGGTCATTAAGGCTGGGTAGACATTTGACAGGCAGACATGAATGGGGAAAATTCCAGGAAGAAGAGACAGAGACAGAAAAGCTGGAAGAAAACAAGTTTCTAGAAACCAGGAATTCCTATTGCTGAATGCTATAAGTATTAGGAAAATTTTAAAAAGGCTGGGGTCAACTTGGGCTCCTTCCATAAGGCAGTGGAGAAGAGGTATTTAAGCATAAGATCTACATTTTAGAAGTGTCCCAATGTGCAGGGTGCTGGTGGCTCATGCCTGTCTGTCATCCTAGCTACTCAGGAGGCTGAGCTTTGAGGATCATGGTTTAATGCCAATGAGGACAAGAATGTCTCTTAAATCTCTTAAAGAGTCTCATCTCCAGTTAACTACAAAACAAAAAGGAAAACAAACACCTGGATGTGGCAGTGTGGTTCACAGTGACAGAGGACTAGCCTTGAAAAGAAAGGAAGAAGGGCTGGGAATATGGCCTAGGGGTAGAGTGCTTGCCTTGTATACATGAAACCATGGGTTCGGTTCCTCAGCACCACATACATAGAAAAAAGCAAAAAGTGGAGCAATGGCTCAAGTGGTAGTGTGGTAGCCTTGAGCAAAAAAAAAAACTGCGGGCAACTTTGCTCAGGACATGAGTCCAGGACTGGCAAAGGAACGAAGGAAGGAAGGAAGGAAGGAAGGAAGGAAGGAAGGAAGGAAGGAAGGAAGGAAGGAAGGAAGGAAGGAAGGAAGGAAGGAAGGAAGGAAGGATAAAAGAAAGAGAGTAAGTGAGAGAGAGAGGAAGAGAGTGAATGAACTCAGGGACAGCACCTGCGTTCATGCAACACAAACAATAACAAAAACAAAGAATCAACAAAGTGCTAGTTTTCCAATAAGAGATTAAACATTTGTTAGAAATATATTCCTTACTTATTTTTTAAAAGCCCCTCGCATTTAAATTTTTAAATTTAGCTCAAATGAGCAAAGCATCAGGCAGAACTTCATAGGTCGTATTTAAAAAGATCACATTGGCACTGAACTACATTGAGCTCCTACATCATCAGTATAGAGAAAAGGAGTCTAACCTTACATTTCTTTTTTTTTTTCAGAAAATAGAAAATGCTGTCAAGATGATATCCTCTCAAATAATTGTTACTTCTAAATAGGCATAATTAGTTGGTTGAGAGCAGTCATGATTGACCTAGTAGTTTTCAATGTTATCAAAAGTTCTAAAGGCCATCTTTGATCAGCAAACTTTTTTTAGAATAATCCTCACAGCTACCATGTGCCTTATAATTAGAAAGACACCATCACCTCCACTTGGAGTAGCCAGCAGCCTCTCTATGTGTTTTCCTTTTCTTTTTTTGTAATAATTACTTAATTATTGTCAAAGTGATGTACAGATGGGTTACAGTTTCATACATTAGGCTATGTTTTCTTATATGCAAATTATGATTTCAACACTTACCCGATCTAATATTCAGGTTGTTCTAGCAATGAAATGAGATAATTAATGTAAGATCAATTAACAGCAATTTTTAGAAAGCTGAGCTGTATGAAAGCTCAGACCTCATTGTTGGATCCTCAGAATTCATAGCATCTAGGACCATACAACTCATTAAATTGTGTTTTACATCATACTTCCTCATATACATATTGGGCCATCTTATTTTTTTAATTGTCATTTCAAGGGTTCT
This sequence comes from Perognathus longimembris pacificus, assembly GCF_023159225.1. NCBI lineage: Eukaryota > Metazoa > Chordata > Mammalia > Rodentia > Heteromyidae > Perognathus > Perognathus longimembris. The sequence continues at coordinate 55,074 of NW_025959286.1, read as the reverse complement.
ACTCATCTATTTTTTAAAAAAATCCTTATGACCAAAATGTGCCCTCTAATTCTCTAATTCTCTAGGAATAATGTAGTTTGCTGCATACAAATTACTGTCATCACATATTTCTAAGCTGTGTACATTGAACATAACAAAACAGGTTAAAATTAAAACACATGATTTAGGCACCTGGGGCTCATGCCTGTAAACCTGGTTACTCAGCAAGCTGAGATCCAGAGGATCAGGGTTCAAAGCCAGCCCAAGCAGTAAAGTCCAAAAGACTCCATCTCCAATTAACCAGTGAAATGCTGGGCTAGATGTGTAAGTGGCAAAGTAGCAGCTGAGCGGGCATACATGGCAGGATGAAGCCTTGAATTCAAACCTTGTTACTACAGGTGGTGTGAGAAGAGAGGAGAGAGGAGGAGAGGGGACGGAAGGGGAGGGGAGGGAAGGGGAGAAGAGAGGAGGGGAGGGGAGGAGAAGAGAGGAGAGGAGAGGGGACAGGAAGGGAGGGGAGGGAAGGGGAGGAGAGGAGAGGAGAGGAGAGGAGAGGAGAAGAGAAGAGAGAGTGCCCAATACATGGTTTAATAAGATTCTAATAGTTCAGGACTTATTTTTGTAGCTTTAGACTGATTTACAGAAGGAAAAGGCTTTTCACAAGTGAATGAACAATTATAGAAAGCAAATTGCTGTCTTCCACATAATAAACACATATACATATTTCCATGTAATATTTTACATCAACATGACTGTTTACCTAGAAAATATGTCAAAATACTTGACTTAGGAAAAACAGTCCATCACTTAAAATATTGTAAATTATCTTTCCAATCAGATTTTAAAACAAAAAAAAAATAGCTGCTAAGTGCCAGTGGCTCACACCTGTAATCCTAACTTCTCTGGAGTCTATGAGCTGAGAATCACAGCTCAAAGCCAGCCAGGCAGGAAAGTTTGTGAGACTCATCTCCAAATAACTACCAAAAAAACTGGAAGTGGACCTATGGTTCGAATGGTAGACTACTAGTCTTGAGCACAAAAGTACAAGGACAGCACCCAAGCCCTGAGTTCAAGCCTCAGGACTGGCACAATGAACAATTCATAAATAGACCCAAGATGTTAGAATGGCAATGTGGCTTAGCACAGAGTGCTTGCCTAGCATGCATGAAGCCCTGGGTTCCATTCCTCCCCACCACATAAACAGAAAAAGCTGGAAGTAGTGCTGTGGCTCAAATAGTAGAGTGCTAGCCTTGAACAAAAGCATCTCAGGGACAGTGCTAAGGCTTTGATTTCAAGCCTCAGAACTGGCAAAAAAAACCCCACAACATTACATTAAGTATATGTATATAAGCCCCTGGAAATACTACTGGGAAATCATATTATATATATAATCTGAAAATAATTACTAAATGAATTAAGTTAGCGTAATGAATATTTAAGTAGGTCAAGAACCTAAATGCTTGCATACAGTACTTAGAAATTTTCTAAGCACACTCTGCTGTGAATCTGTTTTATAATGTTGTACAGTAATATGGTAATACTATCATAATATTATAGCTGATTAATATTCTCTATGAATTTTTTAGTAAGTGCCACCACAGTAGAGCAGCTAAATAAATATTACCACAAGTAATTGAGACCATGAGTGACAGGTGATTGAACTGCTCTTTGTGTTTAAATTACAAAATGAGTTTTCACACAGAAGGAGAAGGGATGGAATCACGGGAGGGGCCCGGAGAAGTTATCTACCAACTCTTTCCAAGTGACTATGTTAGGAATTATAAACATAGCCAAAAAACAGGAGAGGAAGTAAAAATCAACCTCCCCCCACCATCAAGGCCTTAGGAATCGAGTGCTGCATATTGTGTAATGATTGAGTATTGTGTAATGATCCCCATGGAATAAGCCATGTGCCCTTGGCCCTGAGAAAGACCCCTGTGAGCTCTTCCCAGGGACCATAATCCTGGCATTCCTTTCAACCCTGACAAGGAACCGGCCTTGAACTGACAGCAATCTGTCACATGGTTGTCATCTCCAACCACATTTCCTCAGACCTTTCACAGGGTTGAGTTCGAGGTGACCAACCCTATTGTAACAAAAAAATAAGTGTGTCCAGGCCCAAAGCAAGACAGAGATGTGTGATGCCCTTTGTAACATCTGACCACCCAAGAGAAAGACCATGAATGAGGCCAACAACAGAATCCGCAGAGGAACCTGAGGGAATAGAAGCTGACCAGAGACCAGATCTGCCTCTGCTCGCAAACAAGTGGTCTTTATGCCAAAAGTTATTTTTCAAAAAAGTCATGATGATTCTGTCTCCTGTATTCTATTAAAAACTTCCAAGAAATACCCATTTTTATTCAATCCCAGGCAAAATTTCACATAGCCTGCAATGTCAATCTGATCTCCAGAAAGTTTATTTAAAAGGCCAGTCATTCCATTTCCTTACAAATGGAACAATGTCATTCTTTCTGATAGAGGCATAAAATTCCATTGTGTAAATGTACCACATTTTCCTGATCCATTCATCTATGGAGGGGCATCTGGGTTGGTTCCAGCTTCTCGCTATGACAAATTGTGCTGCGATGAACATTGTTGTGCTGGTGGCATTACTGTGATTTTGTTTGTGGGCTTTTGGATAGATACCCAACAGTGGGGCTGCTGGGTCATAGGGGAGTTCTATATTGAGCCTTCTGAGTAATCTCCATACTGCTTGCCAGAGTGGCTGAACCAGTTTACATTCCCACCAACAATGAAGTAGGGTTCCCTTTTGGCCACATCCCCTCCAACAATTGTTATTATTAGTTTTCTTGATATATGACATTCTTGCTGGGGTAAGTGAAGTGAGCCAGACCCAAAGATACTTGGACTCTATGGCCTCCCTTATTGGGAATAATTAGTACAGGTTTAGGCAAGCCATAGCAGAGCATCACAAGGCCCAATAGCTATACCCTTAGAAACACATAAGATGATGCTAATTGAAATGAACTCCATGTTATGGAAACAAGTGATATATCACAGTTGTAACTACATTCACCGTCCTATGTGTATGTGTAGTTTCTATTATTGATAATGTTTTGTATCACCTTCCTATGTTTGTACCTACACTATCTCTGTAATCTTATCTGAGTATATTGGAAACCGTGTTTACTGGTATTGGAAGTAGAAAATTCAAAGGGAATACCAAATTCGAGAGACACAGGGTAAAAAAAGAGAAATAACTACAAAAGCAATAATTGCAAAACTGTTTGGTGTAAGTGAACTGAACACCTGGGGGGGGGAGGGAAAGGGGGGAAGGGAGGAGGGCATGAGGGACAAGGCAACAAACAGTACAAGAAATGTATCCAATGCCCAACGTATGATACTGTAACCTCTCTGTACGTCAGTTTGATAATAAAAATTTGAGAAAATAAAAAAAAGGCCAGTCATGCATAAGGGATGTACAGTAACAATGGGCGTAGATGTTGGCCACCCATCAATCTACTAACAAAATGCCAAAAGACTTTGTACAGCGCCTTGAGCAAGTAGTCATGGGACTGTTTCCTTTCCCTTCCTTCAACATTTCCTTCAACACACTGGGGAAAATACAGATCCATCTCTTCTTTCCTCCATATACCCTGCTTCTCCACACACCTGCTAACATCGCAATGTCATTATAAGTTCTCACAGATGATCAACTGTCAACAAAATACTTTGCGTGTGCCTAGCACAGGCTTGACACATAATTGGTACTTAAGATTGTACTTATCGTGTGAGTCTTTTTGGAGGGATGGGTGCATTTCTTACACAAGCGGGTTTTATTGAACGTGCTGAGCAAGAAACATCCCATTTTAAAAAGTCAGCAAGATCTCAAAAGACTAGAATAAGCTAAGGAAGGGAACATTCTGGACTTTAGAAGTTGTTTCAAGATGGAAGTTAGTTAAGTGTGGTCTAGGCAAGAACTGATCTCTACTACTAACTGCTGAATTCTATCAAGGATGATGACGCCAGCAAATAAAAGGAAATTATGTGACACAACTATGTGTGTGGTGGAGGACTTCTTATTTTCAATAGAGATTTATTCCCTACTCACTTCCACTCTTGGACCAGAGTTCTGTTTGGTAAGAGAAATGAAGAACCATATATTAGCAAACATTGTCAACATTTCCTCAATATGGTGTCTCACCCAAAATTCTTCTTTATCAGGCAGATTTTCTGTTTTCGTGGCTTACCACCCTCTAGAATGGTTCTTCTTTGCCAATATTTCCTCTAAAACTCAACAAAAATGCCATGTGGATGATTCAAACCTTGCCTTGCACAATAGAACTAACACCTGCCATGCTCCTGGAATGACACTTTGAGCCCAACAATACCCATGGCCTTCATTTTCGCACCTTTCCATTCACCCTTCCGAAAAGGATGCCTGGCGATGTCAAAAGGATGAGAACATCTGTATTCTCAAATGCCATCACATTCAATTAGACAGGAACTCAAGTATAATATCCTTGATCATCACCCATTCATAGTAATTTAGAGCTTTTCTTTTGAGTCTAAAGTTGCAACAGTCGTTGCAAGATAATCAGCCTGATTGAAAGACAGACGGCTAAAAAGGGGCAAAACAGAACTGGGAAAGGAGCAATCTTAACCAACTTATTCAGTTTTGAAATTTTTTAATTGACTCTTCTGAAAGAGTTAGCAGCCAATATATATTTGGCCTACAGGTAAATATTAGAACACTATCCCAGGAGAACTTAGGTTTCATATGTCTCCAATGACAAATAAAAAGGCTTGGAAATTATTAACACATAGGTCACAAGAAAATTTCAGCCAGGCATTAGTTGTTCACACCAGTACATTTAGCTATTCACGAGCTTGAGGTCTGATGATCACAGATCAAAAGCTAGTCTGAGCAGGAAAGTCTGTGAGACTCTTATGTCCAATTAACCACCACAAAAGCACAAGTGGCACTGTGGCTCAAAGTGATAAAGTACTGGACTTGAACAAAACAGTTCAGAGAGAATCCCAGCCCCGAGTTCAAATCCTATGACTGACAAAAAAAAAAAAAACGACAAAAGAAAATTTCACTCAGTAGTAAACACCTTAGGGTCCTTTCAGAAAACCGAATTAAAACAGCATTTCTACATATCAGCTTCTGATTTCACAGTCCAGCCCATGAATTTTCTGGCCCAGTTATTATTGTATTATTATAGTTACTGTATGACTTGCATGTGAATGTATTTCTCATCTTTGACCATTGAAATATATGCTATTATTTCAATGAGCTTAAGCTGAATCAACATACAAGTTCAGGCCACACTTCTAAAGCACAGTAATAGTTCTTGATCCATATAATTTTAAAGCCCTATAATCTATGAGTACTAGCGCATACACCTGTGTGGCTTTAGAAATGTTCAGTGATTGGATCCTCTCTAGCATTCACATTTCCTAGATGTTGAAATGGAATATTAAAATAAGAAAGTTTCGGAAGCCTCCAAGAAAAAAGGTTGAGTTCCTCAAGCTATTAATTTTTATTGAATTGAGCCCTTTAATTGCTTGGGAAATGTTTTATAGGCTTTTCCTTTGACGGTTCTATTGAAAGATCCATATAACAGCTCCTGTGGTATTTCTGAAGGACCAAGTAAAATATTAAATATATGGGAGATGCATTTATTTTATTTTCTAGTTTTATAACCTTTATCTAAAATTTTTTGTTAGTATATACCAATTGTGTCAAGGGGATACATTGTGATACTTCCATGTATAACATTCATTGCTGAAATTTGTCCTCCATTACTCTTTCATATGTTTCTCAAATTTTATTTTTATTATTTTAATTTACTTTTCTTGTAAAGTACAAAGGGGTTATAGTTATATAGGTCATGTACTGAGTACATTTCTTTTTGAACAAAGTGACCTCTTCCTTCATTTACTACCCCATTCCCTCCCCCCTGCCTCAAACCATCCCCAAGTTATACAGATTAATTTTCAGCACAATGTATCTTATGAGTTTCCCTCCTCCATTTGTTCACATTTTGTTCTACCATTTCTGTACTTCCCTTTACTCTCCCCCAAACAGATAAACTTACATACAAGGCAAAAAGCATAGAAATCACAAACAACAACAAAAGGGGAAAAATCATAAATAGTTAAATAAAAAAATCTCTTGTTTCCATTTCTTGAAGTTCACTTCAATAAACATCCTTTTGTATTATCATGTGCACATAGCTATTGAGCTTTTGTGATCCTCTCCTAAGAATATCCTTCTTTGGTCTCACTGTTTGAATGTCGAGAATCCTGTATAATATTTCATGTATAAGTGGTATGATTTGTCTTTTACTATCCACTGTGTTTCCCTGTAGATTCCTAGGCCCATTCTCATGACTATAAAGGAAGGAGACCATGCAACATATGTTTCTTTTGGTCTCGCTCACTTTGATTAATATAATTTTTTTTATTATTGTCAAGGTGAAGTACATATGGGGTACAGTTACATACATTGGATAGTGAATACATTTCTTGTCCAACTTGTTACGACTCCCTCATTTTTTTCCTACCTTTCCTCCTTCCCAATTATACCACCCCAATTTGTACAGTTAATTTCCAACATATTTTCTTGGAAATATTGCTGTTGCATTGGATTGCATTTTACACTTTATCTCACCATTTTTATGCTCCCCTTCCCTTCCCTAATTCAGACAGGCATATATAAAATAACCATGGTACCAGAATCAGCAGTGACTACAGGGGCTAAGTCATAGGGAACATGAACAGAAGAAGAAAAAAAAAATCACACAGTAGGGTGAAACTAACAACATAATGATAAACCACTTATTTCCATATTTTGGAGACCATTTCTCTTAGCATCATCTTATGTAATCATCTGTATATAGCTATTGAGCTATTGTGATCATCTGCTAGGTCTATCCTAGACATATATTAATTATTACCAATAAGGGAGAACATACGGTTTATGTTTCTTTGGGTAGGGCTTTCTTAGTGTAATTTTTTTCTATTTTTTTCTAACTATTTCCATTTCCTTATGATTAGAGCAATATCATTCTTTCTGATGAAAGCATAGAATTCCATTGTGTACATATACCACATTTTATTGATCCATTAATTTTCTTGAGGGGCATCTGGGTGATTCTATATCTTGGATATGCTAAACAATGCTGCAATGAACATGCAGTGCTGATAGCCTTAGTGTGGTTTGTGGTTAATTGGATAAATGCCCAGGACTGGAATTGCTGGGTCATAGGAAATTTCTATTTTCAGTATCTTGAGGAACCGTTATACTGCTTTCAGAATAGTTGAACAAAATTACAATCCCACTAACTGTAGAACAGTTCCCTTTGGCCATATCCCCCCACCCCCAGCATTTGTTATTGTCACATTATATTTTTCCCCTTATTTATTGTCAAAGTGATGAACAGAGAGGTTCCAGTTTTGTACATTAGGACTTGGATACTTTTCTTGTACTGTTTGTTACCTCCATCATTCCCCTCTCCCCCTCCCTCCCCACTCCCCTTCCCCCCTTGTACTGTTTTTTACCTCCATCATTCCCCCCTCCTCCTCCCTTTCCACTCCCTCTCCCCCCTTGTACTGCTTGTTACCTCCATCATTCCCCCTCCCACTTCCCCCTCCCTCCTCGTGCTTTTTCTTATCTCCATTATTGCCCCTCCCCCCTGTACTGTTTGTTACCTCCATCATCCCCCTCCCCCTCGGGCTGTTTCTTATTTCCATTATTCACACTCCCCCTCCCCCCTTGTACTGTTTGTTACCTCCATCATTCCCCCCTCCCCCACCACCTCTCCCCTTGTACTGTTGTTACCTCCATAATTCCCCCCTCCTGTCCCCACTTGTACTGTTTGTTATGTCCATAATTCCCCCCTCCTCTTCCAGCTCCCCTTGTACTGTTACCTCCATCATTCCCCTCCCCTCCCTCTCCATTCCCCCCTGCTACTGTTTGTTAACTCTATCATTCCCCCATCCCCTCCCCCTGTCCACTTGGACTGTTTCATACTTCCATCTTTCCACCTTGCCCTGCCCCCTCCCCTTCCCCCCTTGTACTGTATTTTACCTACATCATACCCCTCCCCTCCCCATTGTACTCTTTGTTCCCTCCATCATTCCCCCTACCCCTCCCCTTTGTACTGTTACCTCCATCATTCAGCTTACCCTGCCCTCCCCCCTCCCCTCCCACTTCTACTGTTGTTCCCTCCATCATTCCCCTCCCCCTCCACCTCCCACTACCCCTTGTACTGTTACCTCCATTATTCCCCCCTCCCCCTCCCCCTTGCACTGTTACCTCCCTCATTCCCCCTCCCCATCTTCTCCCCTCCCCGCTAGAATGATGATGTTTATCACTGGGAAGTTTAAAATGTATATTTTCAAATTTATGTAGGTACTAACTCTCAATAAAGAAAAAAAAATATATATATATATACGTATCTTCATAATTAGAAGCATTCGGGTGGGGAGGGGGTGCTATGCTTGAACTCAACAAGACCACTGTCCTAAGCTTTGTCAGCTTCAGGCCAATGCTATATCACTTGAGCCACAGCTCTGTTTCCCTTTTTTACATTTATTTTAAAGCAGGAGAGGAAAGTTTATTACCGAACTGCTGCCCTGTGGTGGTGATGATCCATGGCCGGAGAGAAGGGAGAAAAGGGAGAGACCAGTTGACCCTCATCCAGCCCTGCCTAATCTAGGGCAGGGGATTGGGTCAGATGGATTAGGATGTGACCTTAGGGAAGGGGAAGGTACCTGCCTCTAGGCTTGCTGGTTACCCAGTAACTGTGTGGAGACGTAATGAGGTGGGGGGCATCTGCTTGGAGCCCTCCAGGAGGGACCTAATCTTCCAGCCTTTTAATAGCTATGGAAAAGGACGACGACTCTCTGGCTGCTTCCTGCTGGTAAAGAGCTTCGACATTAGGGGTAAAAGGCAGAAATGTGGCCCCTCCTGAAGACGGCGAGCAGCAGGGTCCCTTGGTGTTAGATGGCAGTCCTTGAATGAAGCCTGGAAGAAGTCTCATGAGGCAGGGGCTGGATTTGTCCAGCCTCTGGTTCCCATTTTGAAGGTTCTTTTTATTAGGTCTGTTTTTGTTTTGTCAGTCCTGGGGCTTGGGAGTCAGGGCCTGAGCACCGTCCCGGGCTTATGTTTGCTCAAGCTATCAATCTGCCGCTTGAGCCATAGCGCCACTTCTGTCCTTCTCTGTTTCTGTGGTTCTGGGGCATTGAACCCAGGGCTTCATGCATGCTAGGCAAGCACGCTTCAAGTTAATTTCACTTTACCAACCCTAGACAATGTCAACTAACTTTCTGCAAACTTGTAAATTATGTCTCCTCCTTATTTCCATGATCAAAAACATCAGTCCTTAGAACTACTTGCTCTTAACCATATTATTTAAGAGGAAAAATATTATTCTGATGAACTGATATATACGTATATTCTGCTCCAAAAGAATACATTTTAATTTTCCAAACCTCTTGAGTTTGCTAAATGGTACACTGCAGTTGTGAATTGTGACTCACCATTCACAAATTTTCCAGTAAGTAAACGTGCTTACATCTGTTTGATTCCATGCGCATGTAATTTATTGAACCTTGAAAACCTTCTTCCTTGTACCATTTGCTAACATGAAAAGGGAGCATTCTCTGGAGGACCATAGTTAAAAGTATGGCTATTCAGAAAAGATGCTTCATGCAAGCATCGTGGCTAAGAAGACACTTCTAAAGGCCCTCATAAACAGATTGAGAACAACAAAAGCAGAAGATGAAGCCCAGAGTTGAATATCACTGAAATGATCATGATTGCAATCAATCCTGACAAAGCCAAAGTTGGATTTTCTACAAACTGGATGGACATTTGGTGGGAAAAACAATGTGACAAGTTGCCTGGCACCAGTGGCTCATGCCAATAATCGTAGCTACTAAGGAGGTTGAGATCACAGTTCACAGTTGGAAGCCAGCCCAGGCAGAGGAGTCTATGAGACTCTTCTCTCCAATTAAATTATAGAAAATGTTTCAGTGTGCTCCTTCCCTTTAAAACTTGTACAATAATGAGTAGACAAGGCAGGACTTAGTGGCATATATGAAAATAATTAGCAGTATAAATAAGCATGAAGCTCTATGTCTGTGGACAGAAGTACAACTCCAGAAAGAATATGACTGCGATTAGAGGTTCCTTAGCAGACAGTATGATATACAGAACTGAAGTTTTCTTCTCTGAACAAACTGCAGCTTTATTCAGATCTGGTATTGCAAGCAAGCACTCTAAGAAAAAACAAATTCAAACTGCCTAATAATCTAAGGGAATTAATCCTAAAAATAAAAACATTTATTCTGAAATAGTGTGAACTGCAATCTGCGATTTCACACATCTGAAGAACTGTCATAAAAAAGAGGTATTTCAGCTTTTTAATGACAGCGGATGGTGATGATGTCCAGAATCAAATGATGGATACTACCTGAAAACAAGTGTTTAACCTAGCAAATAAATGAACTCCCTCAAATATGTCCAAAGAATGAAGACTATATATTTCAATAAACCCTACACTGCATGACTATTTACGCAAAATCTCATTGGAGGAATTCAAGAATGCAATGTGAAAAAATTGTAGGTAGCCTCTGACTACACACACAACACTGAGAACTTTCGAGGGCAGCACAGGTGGCACAATAGGCGGGGCCGGACTGGAAGGCATGCTATGTGTCCATGTTAGCAGAGTGCCAGTGGGCCTTGAAAGCCATTATGAAACACCATATCTCAGTAGTTATGTACCTATGATCACATAAAATGATGTGAAGTGGAACAAACTCTAAGACATGGAAACAAATGGGTTATCATTGTTGTTATTTTTAACTTGCTATATGAAATCGTTCCTTTTTCCATTTGCTTATCTTCCCTATGGTTTGGACTTGTTGTCACTGTTTTTGATTTTGATACCCTGGATATATATATGTGTTTGTGTGTGTGTGTGTGTGTGTGTGTGTGAGTGTGTGTGTGTGTGTGTGTGTGTGTGTGTGAATTAGGGAAGGGATGGGGAACATCAAAATATTGACACAAATGGTAAAACGAGAACGAATGCAAAAGTAATAACTACAAGATATGTTGTAAACTAACTGTAAAAATGGAGGGAGGGAAAAATCTGGAAGAAAAATGAGGGATGAGGTAGCAAGTTTGATGAGAAATGTACTCATTAATTTAGGTATGAAAATGTAACCCCTCTGTACACCAACTTGAAAATAAACATAAATTAAAGAAAGATGCCCTGAGCTCAAGTATTAGTGCACATATGTATATGGATACTCTATCTCATACACACACGTACACACACACATGCACACACACACACACAGAGTCATATTTATTTTGAAATACCCAATAGATAGCTTAAAGCTGTGTGGAATAGAAGCAGGAACCCAGGTGATCTCTGCAAATAGTAAACCCGACACAGCAGCCTCTGTGAACTGTCCAGGGTGACCTTCCTGCTCATTAACCCAGGGTTCACTTCCACAGCAAGATACTGTGCCTCCATGAGTACACATGATATATCTCAGTGTGCAATGACAACTTTCACCTAGCCCACTATGCAACACTGGACTTCTCTGCATAAAGACATGGGGATTGTGCAGCCTTGTGACTCCAATGTGTTCATGGCCATGCACACGTACTGTGTAGGAACACTAACAGGTGGATCTTGAGCCCAACCCTGTCATATGGCAGTAGAAGCAATCACAAGGTGGAGGGAAGAGAATTTGTCTTCTACTGTTGCATCCACCACCACAATACCACAGTGAATGCCTCCAACTAAAGGGAGACCCAGATCCTGTTTGTCCTAATCACCCTCTGCTTCCTTTACTCCTAAAGAAACCCACACTGATACCCATCATCTTTACTCACAGGGTACGCTTCAAAAAACAGTTCTCATTTGGGACATTATTTGAAAGCATCTGGAAACATGTTTGTTTGTAGAATTATGGATACAACCGGCTCCTAGGTCAAAGCACAGGATGTTGTTACACATACAACAGGACACATGGACAGCCACCTAAAGGGAGGAATTAGCCAGAGTCTTGACACCACTGTTTCTTTTAGACCCAACTGATTTTTGCAGCCCTAGGAGAGCTTAGCCAACTCCCAAAGTATTTACTAGTAAACATGGCAGCAGTACCTGAACCCATCTTTATGAGCGCTGGTGAGAGTCCTTAAAAATAATGGCCAGGTAAAGCTCACCTCTTTCTTTTTAATTCGTTTCTTGTGACTAACACCTTCACACTTTTCCGCTAACTCTCCATGATCTATCATTTTAACCTTGTTCTTTCTACCAATTCTACTCTTCACATTTCCATGCCACTGAAACTAAACCAAAATCATCCCTCCCCAATTACATTTTACTCGATTCTCTTCACTACCTCTAAACTACCCTCCAGATTTAACTCCAGGATCTCCAGACTCCATTGACCCCCAGTTACTGGATAGAGGGTATGCCTGTTCAACCCAAGTGAATCAAAGTGGTTCATAGAGAAATCCAGCCAGTTCAAAAAGTGTATAAGAACAAAAATTGCTCATAGGATTGTAACAGTAAATAATTAACTTCTGTATACATGTCGCAGGATTGGTTGTTATGTTGAAAATGTATTCTTTAGGAACAGCGAATCTAATTCTATATACAGTTATACAAGGTATCTGTATATAATTGTGAACTTCTAAGGTTTACATGACATTGCTTGGTAAGGTCTACTTTCTGTCTTAAATGGTGCTCAAAGGTGCTTGTAGATTGGCATTCCCGTTCCGAAAGGGCAGAAGAAACTCAAGATGGCAAACAATGGAGTCCAATTTCCCACTCAAAACAAGCAGGAAGCAGAGCAGTCAATGAAAGACATAGAATCTATCCATCCATAGACATCAATCAATCCATAAAGTAATAGACGATTTCATGGCCTCAACATAGAGAAAGATAGATGAACTTGAAGAGGCAAATGAAAAGATATTTACCCAGCTAAAAGATTGGAGAGAGAGCACTCAAAACCAAATTAATGAAGAAAAGAATTCCATGCAGGACGTAAGAGATACTTATAGCAAGGACATGGAAATCATCAGGAAAGACCAGTCAGAAGGAAAAGAGATATGAAATCAAGTAGCTAGTCTACACTCCCAACTAGAAGAAGCAGAGGATCGAATCTCAGGAGCTGTAGATTTCCTAGACTCTATGAAGAAATGTCAAAAAAACAATACCAAATCAAACCAATCGACAAAACAGATTACTCCAGGAGTCCCAAGACCCAATCAGGAAGCTCAATTTAAGACTAATAGGTATTGAGGAAAACCTGGAGAAAAAATTAGGGGAATGGGCAAACTATTTAACAGAATATAGCCGAGAACTTCCCAAATATCCCGGAGGATAGGCTGATACAGATACAAGAAACTTTTACAACCCCAAACCGACCAGACCAGAGGAGGACATCCCACCGACACATTGTCAATAAAACAGGATAATAGAGTCCAAGGAAAGAATCTTTAAAACTGCTATGGGGAAGAAAATAATCATATATAAAGGAAAACCAATCAGAATTACCCCAGACTTCTCAGCAGAAACCTTGAAAGCAAGGAGAGGCTGCATGAAGTATACCAAACCCTAAATAAGAAAAACTATCAACCAAGAATACTGTACACAGCTAAACTCTCATTCATAGCCGCAGGCTCATTAGTTGAATCAAAAATCAATATCAAACTTTCTGTTGCCTCCAAGACACAAATCTATCCAGCAAAAGCAAACATCTAAAATTGAAAGGATGGAATAAAATCTACCAATAAATGCCCCCCAAAAGAAGGCTAGAGTTGCAATTCTAGGATCAGATAAAATTGACGACAAATTAAAAATGGTAAGAAGAGACAAAGAAGGTTACTACATACTAATAAAGGGTTCACTCCTACAGGAGTATTTAACCATCCTAAATATGCACACATCAAATACAGGAGCACCCAACTTCATCAAACAAACACTACTAACTCCAAAAACACGCATAGACCCAAATACATTGATAATTGGAGACTTTAATAATCCACGGTCACCTCTGGACAGATCAACATGCCAAAAACGGAACAAAGAAACCACAAAACTAAACAAGTGCATAGACCAAATAGACATAACCAACAACTATAGAATAATTCATCAAGCAATACCAGAATAGACATTCTTTTTGGCAGCACATGGAACATTTTCCAAAATAGATCACATCTTAGGGCACAAAGAAAATCTGCACAAATTGCGAAGTATCAAAATCTTTCCCTGCATTCTCTCAGACCACAAAGGAATAAACTTAGAGCTGAACTCAAATAGCCACCACACAAAATCCTACAAACCATGAAGACTAAGCAACATACTGCTGAACCATCTGTGGGTCATTAAAGAAATTAGAACAGAAATTCAAATGTTTACGGAATTCAACAAAGATGAGTACACAAAGTAGCAGCTCCTTTGGTACACAGAAAAGCCTGTACTCAGACGAAAATTCATATCTCTGAGTGCATACTACACCAACAATGTGGATAAACAGCAAGTCAACAACTTAAGGAAGCACCTTAATCTTCTCAAAAGAGAACAACAAGCCAAACCCAAAGTCAATAGATGGAAGGAAATAATTAAAACCAAATCAGAGTTAAATAAACTAGAGACAAAAAAAATTGAAACAATCAACAAAACAAAAAGTTGCTTCGTTGAAAAAAATTAACATGATAGACAAACCCCTAGCAAACCTGACCAAAAAGCAAAGGCAGAACACCCAAATAAACAAGATCAGAGATGAAACAGGTAACATCACCACAGAAACATCCAAAATTCAGAACACAATAAGGGACTATTTTGCAAACCTTTACGCCAACAAATTCAAGAACCTGGAAGAAATGGATGGTTTTCTAGAAAAAATTGATATCCCCAAACTCAATCATGAATATTTAAAGCTTCTAAACAGACTCATATCCAGCATTGAAATAGAAACAGCAATAAGTGGTCTCCCATCCGAAAAAAGTCTAGGTACAGATGGATTCACAGCAGAATTCTACAAGGCCTTCAAAACAAAACTCACACCAATATTTCTCAAACTCTTCCATGAAATTGAAAGAGAAAGTTCATTACCAAACACAGTCTATGACGCCAGCATAACCCTCATCCCGAAACCAGGCAGGGACTCATCACGGAAAGAGAACTATAGACCGATTTCCCTGATGAACATAGACACAAAAATTCTCAACCAAATTCTGGCCAATCGAATTCAACAGTCATCAAAAAAATCATACACCATGACCAAACTGGATTCATCCCAGGGATGTAAAGTTGGTTTAATATATGCAAGTCAATTATTGTAATCCACCACATCAACCAGAGCAAGGCAAAGAACCACATGGTTATATCTCTGGATGCGGAAAAGGCGTTCGATAAAATCCAGCACCCATTTATGATAATAGCCCTGGAAAAACTGGGATTCCTGGGAACATTCCTGAATAAAATAAAGGAAGTTTAGGACAAACCAACTGCAAGCATATTTCTAAACGGTGAAAAGCTAAAGCCATTCACTTTGAAATCAGGAGCAAGACAGGTATGTCTGCTCTCTCCCCGTCTTCTTCAACAGAATACTAGAATTCCTAGCCAGAGCAATTAGGCAAGAAGGAACATAAAGGGGATCCAAATAGGAAAAAATGAAGTGAAACTTTTTCTTTTTGAAGATTACATGATCCTATACCTAAAGAACCCCATAGACTCTACTCCCTAGCTACTAGAGCTGATCCAACACTTTGGCAAAGTGGCAGGATATAAAATAAACACTCAAAAATCAACAGCCTTTTATATGCTAATGACCCGAAGACCGGCACTGAAATCAGGAAAGCAACTCCCTTTGAAATATCCTCAAAAAACTTAAAATACCAAGAAATAACCTTAATCAAAGAAGTGAAAGACCTCTATGATGAGAATTTAAAAGCATGAAAAACAAAATTAAGGCAGAACTAAGGAAATGGAAAAAACTCCCATGCTCCATGATTGGGAGAAATAATATAGTCAAAATGGCAATATTGCCAAAGGCTATTTACAAATTCAATGCAATACCCAATAATACCCCAACACCATTTTTTAATGAAAGAGAGGAAGCAATCCAGAAATTCATATGGAACAATAAAAGACCCAGAATAGCAAAAACAATCCTAAGCAGAAAGAACAGTGCTGGAGGAATTACAATACCCAACTGCAAGCTCTCTTATAAAGCCATAGTAATAAAAACAGCTTGGTGTTGGCACTGGAACAGGCCTGAAGACCAATGGAACTGAATTGAAGATCCAGAAATGAACCCACAGATCTATATCTACTTTATCTTTGATAAAGGAGCTAAAAAATAGTCTGGAAGAAAGATAACCTCTTTAACAAATGGCGCTGGCAAAACTGGTTCAACACATGCAACAAACGAATACTAGATCCTTATATATCACCCTATACCAAAATCAGTTCCAAATGGATCAGACTAGCAATCTTGTATGCAATAAAAACATTGAACAAAGGCAAAGTCAGATTTAAACATCAAATGACCCCATTTTCTACAAACACATTGACATGATTTCTCTTTAGTCTTTTTCAACAATGATATTTTCTTCATATGTGTTTATTACAATAAATTCTTCCTGAAGCAATAAATGCTGACTCTTGCATGGGATTTTTGATTTTGTTGGTCCTGGGACTTGAACTCTGGGCACTGTCCCAAGCAACTTTTGCTCAAGGCTGACATTCTACCACATGAGCCACAGTGCCATTTCCAGATTTTTCTGAGTACTTCATTGGAGATAAGAATCTCATTGACTTTCCTGCCCCAACTGTCTTGAAACTGCAATCCTCAGATCTCAGGCTCCTGAACAGCTAGGATTATAGGCTTTGAGTCCCGGGACCTACCTTTGCCTGCATTTCTTTGCTGTGTTGTATACATTAAAGAACAGGAAATATTTGTGTTTCTTACTGTCAGCAGAACTATGTTGAAAACTTAGAAATAACTTGAGAGTACCAACATTAGGATTCATCGCCATGATGTGGCAAAGGCATGGGAGGTTTAGAAATCTTCACATGTGATAGACAGGCTCTTCTGAAGAGACAATGCCCATATTAAACTTATGGCTTCTACTGTGTAACCTCCAACATCCTAAAAATATCCCAGAGACTTTGTTGTTCTTGCCACTAAAGTTGGTAAGATATGGTGAACAAAGGATGTTGTCCTAATGATCTAGGACTAGATTTCATAAGTACATAGATGCCCCCATACCAGCCAAGGCAACACAGCCAGACCCTGCCTTCCAGTATAATTTCTACTCATTAAAAATAAAGTCTAAAATACAAGTCAAATTAAATCCCCTAGCGACCTTAAAGGTAAGTCAGAGCTAACAAACAAACAAAAAACCTTTTTCAATTCAGAACAGTAAATGTTCTTTATTCAAGTGGATTTGTAAAGATCTAGGCATCTGAAGACCACCACAAAAGGAAGGAAACTAGAGAAAACCTCACAAAAAAATTGTTCACGGTGTTCTTCACCAAACTAAATAAAATCCCATTGTAAGTTTCAGCATAAGAAAATGTTTTAATTCTTCGCTCTTTTACTTGAATCACCATAGCTTCCTGTATCTGCCTTATCGATAGCATGGGATGAGCCAGCCTGAGAGAGCTGGAGTCCTGTTTTCACTTTTCATCTGCGGTTTGGATCTAGCCCATTGGGTCTTTCCTTATTTGTGACACACATTCGTCAAGATAACTTCATTAGTAATGGAAAAACTGTACATGGTACAAGAAATTATTTCTGGGAAAAATGTAAACCTTTCAAATGGTGAATTTAATTTACCATAAAATCTGGACTGCAATTAAATCAGCACATTGATTAAAAATTCACTTTGGGAAATTTATTTTCAGAAAAAAGTGTGGCTATCTGTAACAATTTACAAAGAGAACACACAACAATGCATGATTTTTTTCACCACAGGAAATAGCATAAACAACAGGAGATTTGGGTGACTAAAGAATGTCTGCAATAATTTGAGCATTTTCCTTTTTCCTTTGATTTCTCTGCAGAGAAAATACTTCATTATAGAAAATAACACTGTTAGAGAAAGAATGTATGCGCACATTCTTGTGATTCGTGTGTGTGTATGTGTGGGGGGTGGATAATGCTGTAAAATATGGCTGTTGAAGTTGGAAAGCTATGTCTAGTATTCAAGAAGGCAAAGCAAACAGAACAAGCCACTGGCATGCATAGACATAGACCACCTCTCCATAACACACAAGATACCAGTTCTGGAATTTCTTCTTGTTAAGCAGTTTCGTTCAAGAATTAAGAGAAATACTTTTTATATGCTTTTCGATTAACCTATAAAATCTATTTCTCAAAAACGAACTAAATATGCTAGGCACCATTGGCTCATGCTTACACCAGCTACTCAGGAGGCTGAGAACTGAGGGTTGCTGTTTAAAGCCAGCACTAGCCTTAAAGACTGTGAGCCTGCTATCACCAAGTAACCAGCCAAAAATAAAAAGCCTGGAAGTAGAGCTGTGGCTCATGTGGTAGAGCACTAGCCTTGATTTAAAAAAGAAAAAATCAGACCACTCCCAGGCCCTGAATTCAAGCACCCAACAGGCACAACATACTCTAAAATGAAACATGTAAAGATACACGCAAACCTAATTCAATAATTAATGAAACAGAAAAAGACTAGGTGTTCATCATGATACCCTAGTATGAATGAGCAAAGTAGAGTAAATGCTAAACACGGCGTGCTTTCCCTGCTCAGGCAAGGCCAGCCCAAGTTTTATTAAGCCTCAACAATGAATGAGGCCCCACAGGACTTCTGCCCTTACAAGGAGACCATTTTGCACCAGGGTGGGACCTTCCTGGAAATGACCACTTTGCCCTGAACCCATGTCTATCCTCAGCCAAACCCTTGGGAGGCAAGTCCCTCTCCTGGAACTTTCTGGAGAATGGAGCAAAGATCTCTTTCCTGGCAACTCGGGGATTTGAGGACATTTGGATACTTCTCCACCCTGAAGCTTCTTTGCAGTTATCCTACTCATATTTATACCATATGGCACCAATGAGATGCTCAACTAAGCATTCTTTGCACACAATTTTACTAACTCACTCAGTTCTTCAATATTTATTAAGACTATCATGGGCTGGGCACTGGAAAACCTGTAGCATACAATTCTTTCAGTAAAACTTTGACTCTGAGGACCATAATAACATAACTCTTAACTAGCATCATTCTATGGCAGTGATTTTTAGACTACATTCCTTAGATGCTGTTTTAGTTCTAGAGAGCTTCCATGCAGTATTGCTAATCATCAAGAGGTGCTTCTCTTTCTATTTTTGATGGAGAAGGTAACTGAGGCTGGAAGCACTTAAAGACCTTCCAAGCTTAAACTACTCATTAACAGGGGAGCCAGACTTTCCAACAATTCTGATCCTCCAACTGAGTCCTTTCAATGGGGGACACCAATGACACCTCAGTGGGGGGAAAAATAACCAGCATACTTTTTTACACACTTTATGATTATGGCACTATTTATGTTACCGTTGTCTACTCCAAACTATTTAAATGCAAAAATCTTTAAGAACAGGGATAAGCAGTGCTGACATGTAAAAATTTAATGAAGGTCAATGAAAATAATACTGGCTGCTAGAAAAAAATTGGAAGAGAAAATGCTGAGTGTACCAAATTCTACTTAACCTAACTGAAACTACTTCTTTTGACCTTATTTTCTCTGACCTAAGTGTCTATTCAAGAGAATAGTTTTTCCCTTGCTAAAGAAAATTAGGTGAGTGGAGTTCTTGCAGTTAGTGATAAAGGATACCCAGGAGACCAAATATGTCAACTTCAACACTGTACTCACCGTAATGTGAAAATCCCACCTACCATCTGGGATTTTCTCACTGGAGGCCAACATTTACTAAAACTCCACAATTAATTATATTAAATATTACTGTTACATGATATATCCTCAAATTTGTTAGAAGGGAAATTTGACTAGTGTCTTTCCAGGGAGTACACTTTTTATATATGTAATGTTTTCAACACTGGGCACCATAGTTATTCTGCATGCTGATTTCCTTTCTATTTCATATTATAAGATGGAACATTGAGAGTCTGGGGAAAAATTATTTAACTTTTACAATATTTGTACTAAATTTAATACAAAAAAAGGGGAAAAATCATCTCAAAATTCTAACAACGTTTTTACTGCAAATACTACTTGCACAAAAAGAACTCTTCAATTTAGCACCTTTTAAAAGAGATCTTACAATTGATGATAAATTGTGTTAAATTAACCCTTCCTTTAGTCTCACATTCTCTGCCCTCTCAACCCCTATTATTCAATAGCTTTCACGGAGTTTTGTTTTGCCATCTTCATTCACAGATGCAATATGTTTCAGTATTGTTTAAACTGTAACATTCTCTACCCAAACGTGGTGTACTTTGTACATATCTTTTAAGGTTAAGAAAACTGAGGCAAGCCATGGGTTAGGAGAGATGGGGAGAATGAAGGAAGGGGATGAATTGTACTCAACTGATATGGTGAATACAACTCCTTTGTACAAAGACTTAGAGTTTAAAAAAAAAGAATCACAGTACCTCTATTTAACAAAATAGAACAACATGTAAACTTTCCATGTCCTATTATTAAAATAAATTGTTTTACAAGGCCAAATTTGAAGGCAAGAATGACATTTGGAAGTCCTTGAACCCAACCCCATTATCTAATAGCTACAGACAATAGAGATATCAGCTAGGATGAACCAAATCACCTCCTATTGGAACACTAGTTCATTGAGATCTGTTTCCCAACTCTCCATAGAACTCTGATACAAATGTGCTATAGAGGAAGACACTATGGAGACAGCCCAGCTCAGAAAAAAAACCGGATGTGAATTATGTGGCATTATTAGGAAGAGCAATATAACCAGTACTAGCACAGCTTCTGATCTACCTAGAAGATTTGAGAGAAGACTTATCATTTCAACTTGACATCTGAGTAGGTCATTAAGGATGGGTAGCCATTTGACATGCATACACGAATGGGGAAGATTCCAGGAAGAAGAGACAGAGACAGAAAAGCAGGAAGAGAACAAGTCCGTAGAATGCTATAAGCATTGAGAAAATTAAAAAGAGGATGGAGTCAAGTGGGGCTCCTTCCATAAAGCAGTGGAGAAGAGGTATTTAAGCATAAGATCTACATTTTAGAAGTGTCCCAATGTGCAGGGTGCTGGTGGCTCATGCCTGTCTGTCATCCTAGCTACTCAGGAGACTGAGCTTTGAGGATCGTGGTTTAATGCCACTGAGGACAAGAATGTCTGTTAAAGAGTCTCATCTCCAATTAACTACTAAAACAAAAACCTGGAAGTGCCACTGTGTCTCAAAGTGACAGAGGACTAGCCTTGAAAAGAAAGGAGAAGAGCTGGGAATGTAGCCTACTGGTAGAGTGTTTGCCTTGTATACATGAAGCCCTTGGTTCAATTCCTCAGCACCACATATATAGAAAAAGAAAGAAGTGGAGCAGTGGATTAAGTGCTAGTGTGCTAGCCTTGAACAAAAACTAAAGCCAGGGACACTACTCGGGACCTGAGTCCAGGACTGGCAAAGAAGGAAGGAAGGAAGGAAGGAAGAAAGGAAGGAAGGAAGGAAGGAAGGTAGGAAGGAAGGAAGGAAGGAAGGAAGGAAGGAAGGAAGGAAGGAAGGAAGGAAAGAAAGAGAAAAAAAAGAGAGGATAAGAGAGACAGAGAGAGGAAGAAAGTGAGTGAACTCAGGGACAGCACCTGCATTCATGCCCCACAAAAAATAACAACAAAGAATCCACAACATGCTATGTAAGGAATTAAAACCATAGTCCTCTACTATGAGAATTGTACTCAAGTCAACGTCCTTTCTGGTGGCCACCCCAGATCGAAAATGGGCCACTCAGAAGAGTAGAGAGTCACCCACTTTCCTTTCTTGATCTCTACACTATTATTGTGAGTAACTTCCTTCCAGTGGGATAAAGTCAAGTCCAGGGCAGTGGAAGGGACGTTGCTCATGGCTATTAGTCTCATCAGTTGTTCAGTCCACAAAGTAACAAGAGGTAAAACAATTTCAATAAAACAGAAAAAACAATACACACAGGCCTGATATTTAAAAGACTTACAAACTGGAGATCTCCCAAGTTGATCAGCTGGCTCCTGTGAAGGAACAGAAGGAGCAGACCCAAGATCAAGTTGGGCAGGTTGAGCCTCGGTTAGGAGACTCTCCCGGTCAGTTCTGGCCAAAAACCGAACTGACTTGCACACTACTCGTATCAAGGCAGGGTTCTAGGGGTCCTCCTTCGAGGGTGGAAGATCTGTGATGACTCCCAGTTCCTCCAGGATTGCTGTGCAAAGGCATCTGCTTTGATAACCCCTTCAAGAAATATGAGTTGGAATGGCCGTTCTCAAGAAGAAAAGTGAAAGCAAAGCAGACGAACAGACAAATGACAGGACAAGACAAATCAACAGTGCTGTATTCTTACCTTCAGGTCTGGGGTCTCAGTGGTCTCTGGGGGTAATCTAGACGAAATGCGAACTGTTATGCCCAAGTCGCGAGAAGACCACCAAGAAGACCACTGCAGCCCACCTGAGTAAAGCCTTGCTTTTGCATCTCAGAACGTCTGGCTCTCGGTGGTTTTCTTGATGGTCTTCTTGCGACTTGGACATAACAAAGGTACACGTGTACACAATGGATCCCTTCATGAAACTTATGTTTTACCAAAGCCCTTTTTCATCACCATACAAAAGGGCATTTAAAGCCTGCCAACCAAACAGCCAAACCAACAGGAGAGCAAGTAAAAATCAACCTCCACCCACCATCAAGGCCTTCGGAATCAAGTGCTGCATATTGTGTATAGTGTAATGATCCACAGTGGAGATATCCATGTGTCCCTAGGCCCTGAGAAAGGACCGCCCCCCGCCCACCCCCCCGTGAGCTCTTCTCAGGGACCATATTCCTGTCGTTCCTTTCAACCCTGACACTGAACCGGATTTGAACTGACAGCTGTCTGTCACATGGTTGTCATCTCCAACCACATTTCCTCAGACCTTTCACAGGGTTAAGTTCGACGTGACCAACCCTATTGTAACAAAAAGATCAGTGTGTCCAGGCCCACAGCAAGACAGGGATGTGGGATGCCCATTGTAACATTTGACCACCCATGAGAACGACCATGAATGTGGCCCCACAGAGGCACCCGAGGGAAGAGAAGCTGACCAGAGACCAGATCTGCCTCTGCTCGCAAACAAGTGGTCTTTATGCCAAAAGTTATTTTTCAAAAAAGTCATGATGATACTGTCTCCTGTATTCTATTTTAAAAAATTCCAAGAATTGGACATTTTCATTCAATCCCAGGCAAAATTTCAAATATCAAGCTGCTCTGCAGAAAGTTGATTTAAAAGGCCAGTCATGCAGAAGGGTTGTACAGTAACAATGGGCCTAGTCGATGCCCGACCATCAATCTCCTAAGAAAATGCCAAAGGTCTTTCTACAGAGCCTTGAGCCAAGTAGTCATGTGACTGTTTTCTTTCCCTTCACTCCACCTTTCCTTCAACACACAGGGAAAAATACAGATCCATCAGTTTTTCTTCCATATACCCTGCTTCTCCACACACCTGCTAACATTGCACTGTCATTACAAGATCTCCCAGATGATCAACTCTGTTGTTGGTTTTTTTTTTTTTTTTTTTGACCAGTCCTGGGCCTTGGACTCAGGGCCTGAGCACTGTCCCTGGCTTACTTTTGCTCAAGGCTAGCACCCTGCCACTTGAGCCACAGCGCCACTTCTGGTCGTTTTCTGTATATGTGGTGCTGGGGAATCGAACCCAGGTCCTCATGTATACGAGCTCTCTTGCCACTAGGCCATATCCCCAGTCCCCCAGATGATCAACTCTCAACAAAAGACTTTGCGTGTGCCTAGCACAGGCTTGACACATAATTGGTACTTAAGATTGTACTTATCATTTGAGTCTTTTTTGAGGGATGGGGGCACTTCTTTCACAAGTGGGTTTTATTAAACGTGCTGAGCAAGAAACATCACATTTTAAAAATTCAGCAGGATGTCAAAAGACTAGAATAAGCTTAGGAAGGGAACATTCTGGACTTTAGAAGTTGTTTCAGGATGGAAGTTAGTAAAGGGTGTTCTAGGCAAGAAGTGAACTCTACTGCTAACTGCTGAATTCTATCAAGGATGATGAGGCCAGCACATAAAAGAAAGTTATTTGAAGCAATCATGTGTGTGGTGGAGGACTTCTTATTTTCAATAGAGATTTATTCCCTACTCACTTCCACTCTTGGGCAAAGTTTGTTGGGTAGTAGAAATGACCTACCATACATTAGCAAACATTGTCATTATTTCCTCAATATGGCTACCCACTCAGAATTCTCCTTTATCAGGCAGATTTTCTATTTTCTTGGCTTACCATACTCTGGAATGGTTCTGCTTTGCCAATATTTCCTATAAATCTCAACAAAAATGCCATGTGGGTGATTCAAACCTTACATTGCACAATAGAACTAACAACTTCCCTGCTCCTGGAATGACACTTGGAATGCAACACTTCCCATGGTCTTCTTCTTCGCACCTTTCCATTCATCCTTCAGAAAAGGATGGCTGGCGATGTCACAAGGATGGGAACATCTGTATTCTCAAGGACCACTACATTCAATCAGACAGTAACTCAAATATAATTTCATAAATCATCTCCCATTCATAGTAATTTAGAGCTTTTCTTTTGAGTCTAAAGTTAGAAACAGTCGTTGCAAGATAATCAGCCTGATTGAAAGACAGAAGGCAGGAAAAGGGGCAAAAGAGAGCTGGGAAAGGAGCAATCTTAACCAACTTAGTCACTTTTGAAAATTTTTAATTGGCTCTTCCAAAAGATTTAGCAGCCAATATGTATTTGGCCTACATGTAAATATTAGAACACTGTACCAGGAGAACTTACATTTCATATGTCTCCAATGACAAATAAAAAGGCTTGAAATTGTTAACACATAGGTCACAAGAAAGTTTCAGCTGGGCATTAGTGGTTCACACCAGTACATTTAGCTATTCATGAGCTTGAGATCTGATGATCACAGATCAAAAGGTAGTCTGAGCAGGAAAGTCTGTGGGACTCTTATCTCCAATTAACCACCAGAAAACCAGAAGTGGCACTGTGGCTCAAAGTGATAGAGTACTGGACTTGAACAAACGAGCTCAGAGAGAATCGAAGCCCTTAGTTCAAGTCCTATTACTGACCAAAAAAAAAGGACAAAAGAAAATTTCACTCAGGAGTAAACACCTTGGGGAACTTTCAGAAAACCCAGATCAGACAAAATTTCTAGATATCAGCTTTTGATTTCACAGTCCAGCCCATGAATTTTCTGGCCCAGTTATTATTATTATATTATTATTGTTACAGTATGACTCGCATGTGAATGTATTTCTCATCTTTGACCATTGAAATATGTGCTATTATTTCAATGAGCTTAAGCTGAATCAACATACAAGTTCAGGCCACACTTCT
Organism: Perognathus longimembris pacificus; assembly: GCF_023159225.1. NCBI lineage: Eukaryota > Metazoa > Chordata > Mammalia > Rodentia > Heteromyidae > Perognathus > Perognathus longimembris. The sequence goes on along the minus strand of NW_025959286.1, from coordinate 29,529 downwards.
ACAGCATAGTAATAGTTCTTGATCTATATAATTTTAAAGCCCTATAATCTATGAGTCCTAGCGCATGCACCTATGTGGCTTTAGAAATGTTCAGTGAGTGTATCCTCTCTAGCATTCACATTTCCTAGATGTTGAAATGGAATATTAAAATAAGAAAGTTTTGGCAGCCTCCAAGAAAAAAGGTTGAGTGCCTCAAGCTATTGATTTTTACTGAAATGAGCCCTTTAATTCCTATGGGAATGGTTTTATAGGTTTTTCTTTTGATGGTTCTATTGAAAGATCGATATAACAGCTCCTGTGGTATTTCTGAAGAACCAAATACACTATTAAATATATGGAAGATGCATTTCTTTTATTTTATAGTTTTATAACCTTTATTTAAATTTTTTTGTTAGTGTCTACTAATTGTGTCAAGGGGATACATTGGGATACTTCCATGTATAACATTCATTACTGAAATTTGTCCTCCATTACTCTTTCATATCTGTTTCTCAATTTTATTTTTATTTTCTTTTTGAACAAAGTGACCTCTTCCTTCATTTACTCCCCCATTCCCTCCCCCCTGCCTCAAACCATCCCCAAGTTATACAGATTAATTTTCAACACAGTATCTGATGAGTATCCCTGGTACATTTGTTCACATTTTGTTCCACCATTTCTGTACTTACCTTTACTCTCCCAACACAGATAAACTTACATACAAGGCAAAAAGCACAGAAATCACCAAAAACAATAAAAGGGGAAAAATCATAAAAACTCAAATAAAAAAATCTCCTTTCCATTTCTTGAAGTTCACTTCAATAAACATCCTTTTGTATTATCATGTGCACATAGCTATTGACCTATTGTGATCCTCTCCTAAGAATATCCTTCTTTGGTCTCACTGTTTGAATGGCTAGAGTCCTGTATAATATATCATGTATAAGTGGTATGATTTGTCTTTTACCATCCACTGTGTTTCCCTGTAGATTCCTAGGCCCATTCTAATGACTGTAAAGGAAGGAGACCATGCAACATATGTTTCTTTTGGTCTCGCTCACTTTGATTAATTTTTGTCTTTTTTTTTATTACTGTCAAGGTGAAGTACATATAGGGTACAGTTACATACATTAGATAGTGAATACATATCTTGTCCAACTTGTTACCCCTTGCTCATTTATTTCCTACCTTCCCTCCTTTCCAATTACCCCACCTCAATTTGTACAGTTAATTTCCAACATATTTTCTTGTAAATATTGCTGTTGCATTGGTTCGCATTTTATCCTTTATCTCACCATTTTGATGCTCCTCTTCCGTTCCCTAATTCAGAAAGACACATATAAAATTGCCATGGTAGCAGAATCAGCAGTGACAACAGGGGCTAAGTCATAGTGAAAATGAACAGAAGAAAAAAGAAAAAAAATCACACAGTAGGGTGAAACTAACAACATAATGATAAACCAAGTATTTCCATATTTTGGAACCATTTCTCCTAGCATCATCTTATATAATCATCTGTATATAGCTATTGAGCTATTGTGATCATCTGCTAGGACTATCCAAGACATATACTAATTCATACCAATAAGGGAGAACATAGCGTTTTTGTTTCTTTGGGTCTGGCTCTCTTCCCTTAGAAAAAATTAGGAAAAAAGTCACACGAAGTACTTCCATTTCCTTATGATTAGAGCAATATCATTCTTTCTGCTGAAAGCATAGAATTCCATTGTATATATATGCCACATTTTATTGATCCATTAATTTAATCGAGGGGCATCTGGGTGATCCCATATCTTGGATATGCTAAACAATGCTGCAATGAACATGCAGTGCTGGTAGCCTTAGTGTGGTTTGTGGTTAATTGGATAAATGCCCAGGACTGGAATTGCTGGGTCATAGGAAATTTCTATGTTTAGTGTCTTGAGGAACCTTTATACTGCTTTCAAGAATAGTTGAACAAATTTACATTCCCACTAACTGTAGGAGAGTTCCCTTTGGCCATATCCCCCCACCCTCCAGCATCTATTATTGTCACTTTTCTTTTTTTCCCTTATTGACTGTCAAAGTGATGAAAAGAGTGATTACAGTTTCATACGTTAGGCCTTGAGTACATGTCTTGTACTTTTTGTTACCTCCATCAGTGCACCCTCCCCATCCTCCTCCTCCTGCCCCCTTGTACTGTTATCTCCATCATTCCCCATCCCCCTTCCCTTTCCATCCTCATGCTGTTTATTATCTCCATTTCCCCCCTCCCCCACCCTCTTTTACTGTTTTTTACCTCCATCTTTCCTCCTCCCCTCCATCTCCACTCCCCCTACCCTTTTGTACTGTTTGTTACCTCCATAATACCCCCTCCCCCTCCCTCCCCAGTCCCCCCCTTGTACTGTTTGTTACCTCCATCATTCCCGCAAACCGCCACCTCTCCCCTTGTACAGTTTTTTACCTCCATAGTTCCATAGCTCCCCTCCCCTTTGTACTGTTTGTTACCTCCATTGCTCCCCTCCCCCCTCCCTCCCCCCTCCCCTCTGTGGGCTCTCTCTCTTGACTTCCCCTAGCTGGGGGGGAAGGGGCTTGTCTGCCTGTTCCTGGGTGGCCCTTTATCGCTCTTACGTGGGAGCGATGGCCACAGATAGCCTCGTCTCTCTCTCGAATTCCCCTTGCTTGGGGGGGAATGGGCTTGTCCGCCCCTTCCTGGGTGGTCCATTTTCACTCACGAGGGAGTGATGGCCATGGGTAGCCTCGGTGGCGTGTGGTCGCAGGGTGCCCAAAAGCCGCCAAGAATGTCAAAGGCGTGTGGGTCCCTGGAGAAAACCTCTAGAGCTTCTGTTTATTCAAATGAGAAACCTCCCAGATATATTCCAAAGGCAGGCACGAGAGAGGGGCCCATGATTGGTCCCAAGGAGCTGTCCCTCAAATGATGTCAGACTTCCTTCTCTTCCGGTTAAAGACAGGAAGGAGAGGGACAGGCTGAGGTCAGCTGTGGCCCCTTAAAGGTACAGCTGACCCCACATCATCCCCCCTTTTACTGTTAGTTACCTCCATCATTCCCCTCACCCTACCTCCTCTCCCCTTGTACAGTTTTTTCCTCCATAGTTCCTCAGCTCCCCTCCCCAATGTACTGTTTGTTACCTCCATCATTCCCCTCCTTTTCCCGCTCCCTATTGTACTGGTACCTCCATCATTCCCATCCCCATTCCTCTCCCATCCCCCTCTCCTCCACACTTATACAGTTTGTTACCTCTATCATTTCCCCTTTCCCTCCCCCTCCACCTTGTACTGTTTTGTACTTCGATCTTTCTCCCATGCCCTCCCCCCTCCCCTTCCCCTTTGTACTGGTTGTTACCTACATCATTCCCCCCTCCCCCTCCCCTTGTACTGTTTGTTACCTCCATCATTCAGCATACCCTCCCCCTCCCCCTCCCATACCCCCTTGCACTGTTACCTCCCTCATTCCCTTTCCCTGTCTCCCCCTCTTCCCCCGTCCCCTGTAAAAAGATGATATTTATCATTGGGAAGGTTAAAATGTATACTGTCAAATTTATGTAGGTACTAAATTTCAATCAAGGAAAAATATATATACATATCTTTGTAATTAGAAGCATTGGGGTAGGGACGGGGAGCCTGTGCTTGAACTCAACATGAGCACTGTCCTAAGCTTTGACGTCCTTCAGGCCAATGCTCTACCACTTGAGCTCAGCTCTGTTTTCCTTTTTTGATATTTATTTTAAAGCAGGAGAGAAAAGTTTATTACAAAACAGCTGGCCTGTGGTGGTGTTGATTCATTGCCAAAGAGAAGGGAGAGAAGGGAGAGACTGGGTGACCCTCAGCCAGCCCTGCCTAATCTAGGGCAGGGGATTGGGCCAGGTTGATTGGGCCAGGATGTGACCTCAGGGAAGGGGAAGGTACCTGCCTCCAGGCCTGCTGGTTACCCAGTAACTAGGTGGACACTTAATAAGGTGGGGGCATCTAATTGGAGCCCTCCAGGAGGGACCTGACATTCCAGCCTTTTAATAGGTATGGAAAAGGATGATGACTCTCTGGCTGCTTCCTGCTCGTAAAGGGCGTCGACATTAGGGATAAAAGGCAGAAATGTGGCCCCTCCTGGAGAAGGCTAGCAGTAGGGTCCCTTGGTGTTAGATGGCAGTCCTTGAATGAAGCCTGGAAGTCTCTTGAGGCAGGGGCTGGATTTGTCCAGCCTCTGTTTCCCACATTGAGTGTTTTTTTATGTTGTTGGGTTTGTTTTTGTTTTGTCAGTCCTGGGACTTGGGACTCAGAGCCTGAGCACTGTCCCTGGCTTATTTTGGTCAAGGCTAGCAATCTGAAACTTGAGCCACAGCACCACTTCTGTCTTTCTCTGTTTCTGTGGTGCTGAGGAATTGAACCCAGGGCTTCATGCTTGCTAGGCAAGCACGCTTCACGTTAGATTCACTTTACTAACCCTGGACAATGTCAACTAAATTCCTGCAAAGTTGTAAATTATATCCCCTCCCTATTTCCATGGTAGAAAACATCAGTCCTTTGAACTAATTGCTCTTAACCATATTAGTTAAGAGGAAAATATTTTTCTGATGAACTTACATGTACATATATTCTGCTCCAAAGGAATACATTTTAATTTTCTAAACCTCTTGGGTTTCCTAAATGGTACACTGCTGTTGTGAAATGTGACTCACCATTCACAAATTTTCACTAATAAACGTGCTTACATCTGTTTGATTTCATGCACATGTAATTTATTGAACCTTGAAAACCTTCTTCCTTGTATCATTTGCTAACATGAAAAGGGAGCATTCTCTGGAGGACCATAGTTAAAAGTATGGCTATTCAGGAAAGATGCTTGATGCAAGCATCGTGGCTAAGAAGACACTTCTAAAGGCCCTCATAAACAGATTGAGAGCAACAAAAGCAGAAGATGAAGGGGCCTCTGAGTTCTTCCCTCCAGTCTCATTTCTAGCACACTATCATCACAGAGTCAAAAGGACCTAAGATTTGGCATGAACGAGGCAGTTTTAACCAAATTTCCTAGTCCTATGAAGCCCAGAGTTGGAAATCATGGAAATGATCATGATTGCAATCAATCCTGACAAAGCCAAAGTTTGATTTTCTACAAATTGGATGGACATTTGGTGGGAAAAACAATGTGACAAGTTGCCTGGCAGCAGTGGCTCATGCCAATAATCCTAGCTACTCAGGAGGTTGAGATCTGAATATCACATTTGGAAGCCAGCCCAGGTAGAGGAGTCTATGAGACACTTTTCTCCAATTAAATGATAGAAAAAGCTTCAGTGTGCTCCTTCCCTTTAAAACTTGTACAATGACGAGTAGAGAAGGCAGGAATTAGTGGCATATATGAAAATAATCAGAAGTTTAAATCAGCATGGACCTCTATGTCTGTGGACAGAAGTACAAGTAAAGAAAGAATATGACTGCAACTGGAGGTTCCTTAGTATGCAGTATGATATACAGAACTGAAGTTTTCTTCTCTGACCAAACTGCAGCTTTATTCAGATCTGGTATTGCAAGCAAGCACTCTAAGGAAAAACAAACTCAAACTGCCTAATAATCCAAGGGCATTAATCCTAAAAATAAAAACATTTATTCTGAAAGTAGTGGGAAATACAATCTGCGATTTCAAACATCTGAAGAACTGTCATAAAAAGAGGTATTTCTACTTTTTAATGACAATGGATGGCGATGATGTCCAGAATCAAATGATGGATACTACATGAAAACAAATGTTTAACCTAACAAAAAGATGAACTTCTCCAACAAATGTGTCCAAAGACTCAAGACTATATATTTCAATAAACCCTACACTGCATGACTATTTAAGCAAAATCTCATTGGAGGAATTCAAGAATGCAATGTGAAAAAACTGTAGCTGGCCTCTGATTACACACACAACACTGACAATGTTCGAGGTCAGCACAGGTGGCACAATAGGCGGGCTCAGACTGGAAGGAATGCTATGTGTCCATGTTAGCAGGGTGCCAGGGGGCCTTGAAAGCCATTGTTAAACACCATAGCTCAGTAGTTAAGTACCTATGATCACATAAGATGATGTGAAGTGAAACAAACTCTAAGATACGGAAACAATTGGTTTATCATTGTTGTTATTTTTAACGTGCTAAATGAAATCATTCCTTTTTCCTTTTGATTATCTTCCCTATGGTTTAGTCCCTCTTGTCACCTTTTTTGATTTTGATACCCTCGGTAATATATATATATATTTGTCTGAATTAGGGAAGGGAAGGGGAACTTCAAAATGTTGAGACAAATGGTAAAACGTGAACCAATGCAACAGTAATAACTACAAGATATGTTGTAAACTAACTGTAAAATTGGAGGGAGGGGGAAATACAGGAGGAGGAAAGGTGGGAGAAAAATGAGGGATGAGATAGCAAGTTTGACAAGAAATGTACTCATTACCTTAGGTATGTAAATGTAACCCTACTGTACATCAACTTGACAATCAACATAAAATAAAGAAAGATGCCCTGAGCTCAAGAATTAATACTCATATGTAGATGGATACTTTCTCTCTCTCATACACACACACACACACACACACACACACACACACACACACAGAGTCATATTTATTTTTAAATACCCAATAGATAGCTTGAGGCCATGTGGAATAGAAGCAGGAACCCAGGTGATCTCAGCAAACAGTAAACCCGACACAGCAGCCTCTGTGAACTGTCCAAGCAGGACATTGAAAGCATCTGGAAACATGTTTGGTTGTAGAATTACGGATGCAACCAGCTCCTAGGTCAAAGCACAGGATGTTGTTACACATCCAACAGGACACATGGACAGCCACCTAAAGGGAGGAATTAGCCAGAGTCTTGACACCACTGTTTCTTTTAGACCCACCTGAGTGGGTCTCTGATTTTTGTAGCCCCAGGAGAGCTTAGCCAACACCCAAAGTATTTACTAGTAAACATGGCTGCAGTACCTGAACCCATCTTTATGAGCGCGGGTGATGGTCCTTAAAAATAATGGCCAGGAAAAGCTCACCTGCAGAAGGGATAAATTCTCACAGTTGATCTAACAACTGACAGGGGTCATTTAGCTTCAGGAAAACCACCTAATTGGTGTGTCAACAGCTTTCTACAAGGTATCATAATTCTCAGCAGAGAATTTACCAAATTACATAAGAAATAGAAAGAAAGACAAATATTAATTTCTCAAACAAAATGGGGGGCTGCTACTATAGAAGCTGCAAAGACTAAACCAACGGGGAATTATGAACTCAAATACCCATCATAATATAGGGTTAAATCCATTAATATTGGGCACCACTGATTATAGACTACATTTTTTATACACTTTTAGTTATTTTGAAGACTTTAATTAGTTTGATACCCAGTTAGTTCTTCCCAAGACCTTAACAGCCCATTTCTAGCTCTAAATAATAAGGCAGGCTTAGTCACAATGAACATTTCACTAGGTCTCTGGGATTTTGGTGCCAGTTCTGGTCTGGCCAATGATCCTGTTCTTTTGTGCTTAAGGCTAGCACTCTCACAAAGCTCCACTTTCTGCTGTATTGTTTTGTTTTCTTTTGGTGGTCAATTGGAGACAAGTATCTCAGTGACTTTCCTGCCCAGGCTAGCTTCCAATTGCAATCCTCACTTTTGAGTCTTCCAAATAGGTAGGCATGAACCACCAGCACATAGCAATTTAAAAATATTTTCCCTGAGCAGAGTAGCAGCAGAGCCCTAGTTAAACTCTCTCCAGCACTCCAGTTTTACCACTCCAGAAACTTTTACAACTAGAAAGACAGCCCAAGTAAGTTATAACAGTACAGGGATTCTGTCCAGGAAGGAAAAATTGAATTTGCTGGCCTGAAAACACAGATTTGAGTTCTGGCCCGCATCCCTCTGCCAAGCCAGTGCCGGCGCTGGCACAGCGTCTCACAGTTCGTGGACCTAAACCACCCAGAAGTGACCAAGGTGAAATCCTCCAGATGATGGCAGACAGAAGTGGATCGCAGGCTGAGCATGGACAGGCTGAAATTGCAGACAAAGCATGAGTACCCCACAAAAGATATGCTCACTCGTGCCCACAGAGAAGCATCGGTAGCCTTTCCCCCACTGCCAGTGCAGAGCACCATCTCTGACACTGGCATAGGGTCAGACCAGACTGGAAATAAACCCGGCTTGGGGAAAGCGAGGACAAAGGGGCCACCTTTGAAAAGAGCAAGAGGGACAGACCAATGAGGGCCAGCTCCACCCAGAAGAGCCACCCCTGCCCAGGTGGGAAGCTCATCCAGGCCACAGTTCACAACTCAGGTGAACTCAGCCAGAGGTGCCCGCCCTTCCCGCCAGAATTTCTAAATTAAAACGGAAAGTGGAGAGCAGGTACTAGCAGCAAGGAACAACCAGATGGGAGAACAAACAGTTCCCAAGACAGATAAATGGCCACATCACAGAGGAAGCCTAATTCCCAGCCCAAAATGGAGCTGAATTCCATAGCCAGCTATGCTCAGGAGGCCATCCTGCCCATGAGGGAGGAACCACCCCTAGGCAAGCAACTCTCAGACAGGTAAACCAGAACAGAGCCAACCGCCCTGCTGAGTCCACAGCCTCTCCAAAGCCAGGTGATAAAGACACCAGTCTCACAGCAGATGGGAGGAGCCAGGGCTCCCAAGACTGTTCACTTCCCCCATTTACAGAGGACATCCAAGTCCTATGTGAAAGCTGTGCGAACCACAGAGCCTCAGGATTTCACTAACAGAGGAGGAGGGTCAGAGCTGATCCACCCGCTGCAAACTGAAAGCAGGTCAAACCACACAAGCACCAAAATAGACTACAGAAAATTGCAAGGAAACCAGAGACTGGAGAAAGCCCACCGAAACAAGGAAGACTCCATTTTTTAAAGATTTATTTTTATTTTTTATTTAACAGATGTTGTTGGTTTTTTGTTTTCCAATGTATAGACAAATGGTAAAACGTGAACCAATGAAACAGTATTAACTACAAGATATGTTGTAAAATAACTGGAAAATTGGGGGGAGGATATGGGAAGAGGGAAGCTGGAAGAAAAATGAGGGACAAGGTAGCAAGTTTGACAAGAAATGTAGTCATTACCTTAGGTATGTAAATGTAACCCTACTGTACACCACCTGTACAATAAACTTAAAATAAAGAAAGATGCCCTGAGCTCAAGTACTAGTGCACATATGTATATGAATACTCTCTCTCTCTCTTTCATACACAAATACACACAAACATAGAGTCATATTTATTTTTAAATACCTAATAGATAGCTTCAGGTTGTGTGGAATAGAAGCAGGAACAGAGGTGATCTCCTCAAAAAACAGTAAACCCGACAAGTTGCATCTTTGAACTGTCTAGCGGGACGTTCCTTCTCATCAACCCAGGGTTCACTTCCACAGCAAGATACTCTGCCTCCATGAGTATACATGATATACCTCCGTGTGCGCTGTCAAAGTCCACCCCGCCCACTATGCATCATTGGACATCTCTGCAGAAAGACGTATGGATTGTGCATACTTGCGACTCCATTGTGTTCATGATCACACACACATACTGCGTAGGAACACTAACTGGTGGATCTTGCGCCCAACTCTGCCATATGGCATCAGAAGCATTCACAAGGTGGAGGGAAGAGTATTTTTCTTCCCCTGTTGCAACCACCACAGCAATAGAAGCCGAGAATTCTCCACCCCAGGAAGACCATACTGAATGCCTCCAACTATAGGGAGACCCAGAACCTGATTGTCCTAACCAACCGCTGCTTCCTTTACTCCTAAACAATCTCCATCTAAGGAGGACCCCCAAGCCCTTCCTGAAAGCTGTGCGAACCACAGAGCCCCAGGATTTCCCTAACAGGCGAGGAGGGTCAGAGCAGATCCACCCCCTGAAAACTGAAAACAAGTCAAACCAGCCAAGCAGCAAAATAGACTACAGACCATTGCAAGGAAACCAGAGACTGGAGAAAACCCACCCAAACAAGGAACACTCCATTTTTTAAAAACATTTTTTAAACTTTTTTTTTCTATTTTTCATTTCTGAGACGTCGTTGGTATTTTGTTTTCTATTTTTTTTTTGTTTTATCGGCTTTTTTTATTTCCTTTTTCGGGGGTTGGGTTGTTAATTGTTTTGTGTTTTGTGCATTTGTCTTCCAGTATTTTTCTTTGTTTCTCTTTTCACATTCTCTTACTTTTAAATTACTTTCCTATGACTAACAGCTTCACTCTTTTCTGCTAACTCTCCATTATTCATCATATTAATCTTGTTCTTTCTACCGATTCTATTCTTCTTCACATTTCCACGTCACTGAAATGAAACCAAAATCACCACCACCACCACCGCCACCATCACCACCACCCCCACATACATTTTACTCTATTCCCTTCACTACCTCTCACTTATCCTCCAGATTTACCTTCAGGACCTCCAGACTCCACTGATCCCTGGTTATTGGATAGAGGATATCCCTGTTCAATCCAAGTGAATCAAAGTGGTTTATAGAGAAATCCAGCTCATAGTATTTTAACAGTAATGATTAACTATTGAATACAGGATTGGTTGTTATTTGGAAATTGTATTTTTTAGGAACACCAAATCTAATTTTATATAGTTATACCAAGTATCTGTATATAATTGTGAACTTCTAAGATTTACACAAGAGTGCTTGGTAAGGTCTGCTTTGGGTCTTAAACGGTGCTCACAGGTGCTCTTAGATAGGCATCCCCAATCCAAATGGGCAGAAGAAACACAAGATGGCAAACAATGCAGTCATATCTCCCACTCAAAACAAGCAGGAAGCAGAGCAGTCAATCAAAGACATAGAAGAGAACCCTCAAAATGCTCTACAAAGTCTACTGATAAACATGTTAAATGAAAAGTTTGAATCCATCCATACATCAATCCATCCATAAAGTAATAGATGATTTCATGGCCTCAACAAAGAGAAAGATAAATGAACTTCAAGAGTGATATGAAAAGATAACTACCCAGCTAAAAGATTTGAGAGACAGCCCTCAAAACCAAATTAATAATGTAAAGATGTCCATGCAGGACCTAAGAGATACTTCTAGCAAGGACATGGAAATCATCAGGAAAGACCAGTCTGAAGGAAAAGAGATTCAAAATCAAGTAACTAGCCTACAGTCTCAAGTAGGTGAAGCAGAGGATCAAATCTCAGGAGCTGAAGATTCCCTAGAATCTATGGAGAAATGTCACACAAAAATACAAAACCAATCCAATCGATAAAACAGATCACTCCAGGAGCTCCAAGACACTAGCAGGAAGCACTATTTGAGGCGAATAGGAATTGAGAAAAACCAGGAGAAAGAAGTTAATGGAATATGCAAACTATTTAACAGAACACTAGCCAAGAACTTCTCAACTATCCAGTAAGGTAGGCCGATACAGATACAAGAAGCATTTAGAACCCCAAAGCGACCAGATCAGAATAGGACATCCCACTGACACATTGTGATCATAACAGGATCAGTAGAGTCCAAGGAAAGAATCCTTAAAGATGTTACCGAGAAGAAAGTAATCACAAATAAAGGAAAAGCAAGCAGAATTACCCCAGACTTCTCAGCAGAGACCATGAAAAGCAAGGAGATCCTGGAATGAGGTATGCCAAACCCTAAATAATAATAAATATCAACCAAGAATGCTGTACCCAGCTAAACTCTCATTCATAGCTGAAGGTCAAATAAAAGTCTTCCACAGGAAGGAAAAACTGAAACAATGTATCTCCACCAAACCAGCTTTACAGAAAATCCTCAAAGATGTACTATACAGGGAAAATAATCAAGATCCCAATACAGACAGAGAAATGAACCCTAAATAGAAAACCAGAATATTAGATCAAGAATTGGGAAGACACAGCTTTTAACAAGATAGCTACAATGAAAGGACAAACAATCATCTCTCAAAACCAACTCTCAACATTAATGGACTTAATTCTTCATTCAAACGACATAGGCTCATTACTTGGATCAAAAATCAAGATCCGTCTTTCTGCTGCCTCCAAGAGACACATCTATCTAGCAAAAGCAAACTTCTTCTAAAGGTAAAGGGTGGAATAAAATCTACCAATAAATGGCCCCCAAATGCAGGCTGGAGTGGAATTCTAGCATCAGATAAAATCAACTTCAAATTAAAAATGTTAAGAAAGGACAAAGAAGGTTACTACATACTAATAAAGCGATGTCTCCTACAGGAGGATATAACCATCTTAAATATCCACACACCAAATACAGGAGAACCCAACTTCATCAAACAAACACTACTGACTCTAAAATCACTCATAGTCCCAAACACATTGATTGTTGGAGACTTTAACACTCCACTGTCACCTCTGGACAGACCAACAGGCCAAAAACTGACCAAAGAATCCACAGAACTAATCAACTGCATAGACCAACTAGACTTAACCAACATCTACAGAATATTCCATCAAGCAATACCAGAATACACATTCTTTTCAGCAGCCCATGAAACATTCTCCAAAATATATCACATCTTAGGGCACAGAGAAAATCTGTACAAATTCAGAAGTATCAAAATCATTCCCTGCCTTCCCTCAGACCACAATAGATTAAAATTAAAGCTCAATTCAAACAGCCACCACACAAAATGATACAATCCATGGAGACTAAGCAACATAATGCTGAACCATCAGTGGGTCATTGAAGAAATTAGACCAGTAATTCAATATTTATGGCATTCAACCAAGGTGAGTGCACAAAGTACCACCTCCGTTGGGACACAGCAAAGGCAGTACTCAGACGAAAATTTATATCTGAGTGCCTACACCAACAATCTGGATAAACAGCAACTCAACAACTTAGGGAATCACCTTAATCTTCTCAAAAGAGAACAAGAAGCCATACCCCCAAGTCAATAGATGGAAGCAAATAATTAAAATAGAATCAGAATTAAATATACTAGAGAGAGAGAAAAAAAAACCATCGCAACAATCAACAAAACAAAGACTTGGTTCTTTGAGAATATTAACAAGATAGTCAAATTCCTAGCAAACCTGACCAAAAAACGATGGCAACACACGCACATAAACAAGATCTGAGATAAAACAGGTAACATCACCACAGAAACAATCAAAATTCTGAACACAATAAGGGACTATTTTGCAAACCTTTGTGCCAACAAATTCGAGAACCTGGAAGGAATGGATGATTTTATAGAAAAAATTGATACCCCCAAACTCAACCATGAAGATTTAAACCTTCTAAACAGACTCATACCCAGCCTTGAAATAGAAACAGCAATAAGTGATTTCCCATCAGAGAAAAGCCCATGTCCAGATGGATTCACAGCAGAATTCTACAAGGCTTTCAAAACAGAAGTCACACCAATATTTTTCAAAATCTTCAAGTGAAATTGAAAGAGAACGTTCACTACCAGACTTATTCTATGAAGCCAGTATAGCCCTCATCCCAAAACCAGGCAGGGACTCATCAACAAAACAGAACTATAGAACGATTTCCCTGATGAACATAGATGCAAAAATTCTCAACAAAATTCTGTCCAATCGACTTCAACAGGTCATCAAAAATATCATACACCATGTTCAAACTGGATCCATCCCAGGGATGCAAAGTTGGTTCAATATACGCAAGTCAATTAATGTAATCCACCACATCAACCAGAGCAAGGTAAAGAACCACATGGTTATATCTCTGGATGCAGAAAAGGCGTTCGATAAAATCCAGTACCCATTTATGATAAAAAAAAATCCTGGAGAAACTGGGATTCCAAGGAACATTCCTGAATATAATAAAGGCAGTTTATTACAAACCAACAGCAAGCATAATTCTAAATGGTGTAAAGCCAAAGCCTTTCCTTTGAAAATCAGGAGCAAGATTGGGATGTCTGCTCTCTCCCCTCCACTTTAACATTCCTAGCCAGAGCAATTAGGCAAGAAGAAAACAAAAAGGGGATCCAAATAGGAAAAGATGAAGTTAAGCTTTCTCTCTTGCAGATTACATGATCCTATACCTAACGAACACCATAGACTTTACTCCCTAGCTACTAGAGCAGATCCAAAACTTTGGCAAAGTTGCAGGATATAAAATAAACCCTCGAAAATCAACAGCCTTTCTATATGCTAATAACACGAAGACAGAGGCTGAAGTCAGGAAAGCAACTCCCTTTGCAATAGTCTCAAAAACATAAAATACCTAGAAATAACCTTAACCAAAGAAGTGAAAGACCTCTATGATTAGAACTTTAAAAGCATAAAAAACAAAATTAAGGCTAATTAGTACAGGTTTAGGCAAGTCATAGCAGAGCATCACAAGGCCCAATAGCTATATCCTTATGAACATTTAAGATGATGCTAAGTGAAATGAACTCCATGTTATGGAAACAGTTGTAACTACTTTCAACGTCCTATGTGTATCTGTAGCTTCTATTATTGATGATGTTCTTGTATCACCTTCCTGTGGTTGTACCTACACTATCTCTGTAATCTTATCTGCCTATATTGGAAACCGTGTATTCTGATATTGGAAATAGGGAATTGAAAGGGAATACCAAATTTGAGAGACACAGGGTAAAAAAAGACAAACAACTACGAAAGCAATAATTGCAAAACTGTTTGGTGTAAGTGAACTGAACATCTCCGTGGGGGGGGGGAAGGGAAAGGGGGAGGAGGGAGAGGGGTATGAGGGACAAGGTAACAAACTGTACAAGAAATGTATCCATTGCCTAAAGTATGAAACTGTTAACTTTCTGTACATCAGTTTGATAATAAAAATTTGAAAAGAAAAAAGAACTAAGGAAATAGAAAATCCTCCCATGCTCCTGGATTGGGAAGATTAATATAGTCAAAATGGCAATATTGCCAAAAGCTATCTACAAATTCCATGCAATACCCACTAATATCCCAACACCATTTTTTAATGAAATTGAGGAAGCAATCCAGAAATTTATATGGAAAAATAAATGACCCCCCGACTAGCAAAAACAATCCTAAGCAGAAAGAACAATGCCGGAGGAATTACAATACCAAACTTCAAGCTGTATTATAAAGCTATAGCTATAAAAACAGCTTGGAATTGGCAATGGAACAGGCCTGAAAACCAATGGAAGAGAATTGAAGATCCAGCAGTGAAAGCACAGAACTAAGCCCCCTTAATCTTTGATAGAGGAGCTAAAAAAATACGATGGAAGAAAGATAGCCTCTTTAACAAATGGTGATGGAAAAACTGGTTCAACACCCACAACAAAGCAAACCTAGATCCTTATATATCATCCTGAACCAAAATGAATTCCACATGGATCAAAGATCTTGAAATTATAACAGATACCTTGAAAGCACTAAAAGAAGTAGGAGAAACACTTGGGCTCCTTGGCACAGGACAGACCTTCCTTAACAAAGAGCCATAAATGCTACAAATCAAAAAAGGACGAGCAAATGGGATTGCATCAAATTGCTGAGCTTCTGCAGGGCAAAGGACATAGCTCACAAGATGAATGGAAAGCCTACAGATTGGGAAAAGATCTTTATCAGCCATACAATGAACAAAGACCTCATATCTAAAATATATGCAGAACTACAAAAAATTAAATTCCTCCAAAACAAAACCGTAAAGAACCAACAGCCCCCTCAACAAGTGGGCTAAAGACTTACAAAGAGACTTGTCTGATGAGGAAATGAGAATGGCCAAGAGTCATATGAAAAAGTGCTCTACATCTCTGGCCATAAAAGAAATGCAAATCAAAACAACATTGAGATTCCATCTCACCCCAGTAAGAATGACCTATATCAAGAAAACTAACAATAGTAAATGTTGGAGGGGATGTGGACAAAAGGGAACCCTACTTCATCGTTGGTGGGAATGTAAACTTGTTCAGCCACTCTGGCAAGTGGTATGGAGATTTCTCAGAAGGTAAACATAGAGCTCCCTTATGATCCAGCAGCCCCACATTTGGCATCTACCCAAAGACCACAGAGAAGAACACACAAAAGCCACCAGCACAACAATCTGCAGGGTTACGAGATAAAGTCACGAATACAGTGTGTTTGGCTAAATATTTTTAATAGATTATAATACCTCTGTTTGGCTCAAATTATCCAGCCTTATTTGGTCCACTTTCCCATTTCATGGTTGGCTGATCATTGAATTCTCTCAGAAAGCAAAGCAATGAAGAAAAGGGGAAAAAAGAAGAAAGATGAAAAAAGGAGGAGGAAGGGGAAAAAAGAAGAAAGATGAAAAAAGGAGGAGGAAGGAAGGAAGGGGGCCTGAGGAGGAGGACAGAGGACAGAGAAGCAAAATTCAGGAAGTCAGGAAGTCAGGTACTGGTGGCCTATGCCTACAATCCTAGCTATTCAGAAATGAGATCTGAGGATCACAGTTCAAAGCCAGCCTGGGCAGGAAAATTCTACAAGACACTTAGCTCCAACCACCAGATAGTTCAGAGTAGAGCTGAGTGCCAGCCTTGAGCAAAAGAAACTCAGTGCCCAGGCCCTGAGTTCAAGCCCCAGGTCTGTCAAAACAAAAAGTCATTTTTATGTTCCAGACTTCCTTGAAGCCCATAGTTTGAAACGATATACGGAAGGGAAAACTATCACTCAACAAAGCTCAATAGCTTGTAGAGCTGCTGTGTCATTCTATTGCATGTCCTACCAGACACGTATAAAATGTGCTTTGCTTGGCCAAAGAGCTATCCACAACTCCCTGCTCAAACACCTGATGACAGTGGACATTCATTTCAATGGGAACAAGATAGTCTTTCAATTTTCCTTCTGTTGTACTCGTTACAATGTGGCCAGATTTACACTCTCTCTGTGAAATGCATTGGATTTCTCAGTCAATATTGGCTACAATATTAGTAATTTCTCAAGATCTTGCCTGTCATTTAAATGCAGACACAAAACTCACAGTCTCCTCATGGTGTCCATTTCAGTTTCAACATAGAGCCATCATCATTTTACCAAAGACAAACTTTCTTACAGCATAGTTTCTATAAATAATGCACAAATAAATACTCTGCATATGCAAATTCAACCAATTACAGATTGTACATCTTTAAGGAAAAAGCAGTGCATCTGTACTACAACACATTCACACTGTTTTCTTGTCATAATGCCCTATAATATGGTATAAAATCTAGTTACACATTATTTCAATTATATTACCTACCGTAAGCAATCAAGAGAAGACAAAGTATATGAAGGATGTTTGTAGTTTATATGCAAATATTATACTGTTTTATATCAAAAGAACTTCATTAGCCACATGGGTTGTAGAGCCAACCCACTTCAGATACTAAGGGACATTGTAATTTGGGGGAAAGTTATGTTGCAGATACTATTTTGCCAGCTAAACATTAACTGCTCAACAAAACTCTAGTGTTAACAATAACTATATTAAAAAGTTAATGGCAGCAGCAACTTGTTGACAAGACTCTATGTGCGTATGTGTGAATAATAAAAGCTCAAAGGAGCAAGGTGCCAATGTCTCATGTCTGTAATCCTCAAGAGAATGATTTCTGAGAATCAAGGTTCAAAGAAAGCATGCACCAGAAAGTCTCTTATCTACAATTAATCACCAAAAAATCAGGAAACAGAGCTGTGGTTCAAGTGGTAGACCACTATCCTTGAGTGCAAAGGCTAAGGGATAGCACTCAGGATCGGAGTACAAGCCCTGGCGCAGGCACCAAAAAGTAAAAAAGCACAAAGAAAAATAAAAAAATGCACAGAAACATGTCAAAAACAGGGATGACTTAAAGGCTTTAAAAAAATCTCAGACTTTAAGGCAGACGGATGGGGTGAGAGATGTTGATGTTTGTGATGTATATCACAGTGGGTTACATTGTGCATTTCCCCAACTTTCTAGTGCTAACAGATTAAGGAATATGTTCCTCACGTTCAGTGGGGAACATTGAGCTCTTTCGGAAGAAAAGGGAGAAGGAAGAGGAGGAAAAGAGGTGAGAAGAGTGAGAGAAGAGGCGAGAGGAACCGACAAGAAAGAAGACTATCTAGACATATATTCTGACTCCCACTTATACAATAATGTACAAGCCAGAGCTTGGTAAAATTTACTCAATTAGAGTAAATATGATCATTGTATTTTATAACGTGTGAATATATTTTAAATACAAGAATTAAAGCTTCATGTCCATAATGAAGACCAGAAAGACTATAAATTGAAATTATAATTTTTTTTTCATTTTTGTTGTCAAAGCTTATAAGTATGCCCTTATAACAAAAACTGCATGAATCTAGTGATCAAAGTAAGGAACACATTATGAAGGGAAATGAATACATTTCAACTACCATTCATGAAGAGAATAAGGCCTTCAACTGAAGAGGCAGTGACATCTCTGGATGCAATGACGTCAGAAGTGTCATCGCAATTCCAAATTATCCTGTACTCATAGAAATTCCAAAAGTTGAGGGGAAGAAGTTCCACAGTAAGTTTAATGACAGTATTAACTCCACTTATTCTAGCTGTTGGAATACTAGCCCAAAGTTCATGGCTGTGGCTCTATCTACTATACACAAGTGCAACATTGACTGCATTTCAGGTATCTTAGAGCTGATGGGTTAGAGAAACTATTTGCTTTCCCTCCTGATATTGTCCATCACCAAGGAAGACAAGGGATAGCTCTCATTTCAATTGGGAAGAAACTGGTGGAGCAGTGAACTCCTATTTAGCTCAGTTCCTCCAATTACATGTAAGAATCACCATTGATAACACAAATAGGGGAGGGATGGGGGCATTGTGAAATTCCATGGCACTTTAAACCACCCCACCAAAATTCACCCATCTTGGCAAGCCAGGTTAGGTAGCAATGCTTCTAGGTGTAGCCAGTCATATCCTGGGTTTCAGGTTTCAGCCTGCAGCTCAGTCATCCATACACAGTTTTCACATTCTCCACTTCTACCAATCAAACCCAGAAAGTCTCTAACATGGTAAGGAGGGCACCCAAACAGTTTTTCATGATAGGTCTTGGATGGCTTCCATTTGGGTCATGTCACAGAGTTGATTTTACACCCTTACAAAGCAATCAGAAGCAGAGCAGACTGTGGCCTTGAAAGAATGCTTGCTCCTACACATCGAATAAGCTACAGTGAATTGAAACTCCATGTAGTATTGTTATCCTTTTACATAATTACCAACGGAATTACTACAGTGAGAAAGGGAAAGGAAGCCGGACATCGTGGCACACTTCTGTTTCCCAGATACTGGGGAACAGAGGTAGGGAGGAGCACAGTCTTGAGACCACCTGATCAAATGAAAAGCAGGGGAGGGAGGGGAGGAGGAGGTAAAGGGGAAGAAGAGTGAAAAGGGCAGAGGAAAAGGGAGAAAGGGGGAAGAGATAGAGGAAGGGGAGGGCTGGCCAGCCCAAAAGACTATCCAAAGATAACTCAAAAGCCAAAAAAAAAAAAAAAAAAAAAGGAACTGGAGGAGTGGTTTAAATGAAGCAAGGAAAAGGCCTCAAGTTCCAAGCCAAGCATCACAGAGCAAGAATTGGAAGAATTAGCTTCTTCATTTGTAAACAAGGCAGACAAAAGAGAAGAAACAAGAACACCCCTTCAAAAGGCAACTTGTCCTTGTCCACTCTCAGCAGAAAAGTCACTGAGCATGTCATGTCCAGCCTGTTGGATTCATTAGGCCTGAGAAAGACTTACTGGAGACATTCGTGGGGGCACCCTCATCACTGTGCCCTGTTCTGTGTCACAGGAAGTGGAGAATATCTGCCATTTTCATTTCCATAACATTCACCATCTCAAGTTGCTTATTCAAGTTGCTTAAGGTAAAAATGTTTCTGTTCTTTGTATCATTGAAAATGTATACAGCAAGACATGGAGTATTATATGCTCAAGTCAACTGGTTTAGCAAAGGAACACAAAGGCTCTGACACCAGGGGGAAGAGTGCTCTATCTCAAAGCAAGCTTGAACATTTACGTCCATCACCATACTGGGGCGTCCTCAATCCATCACCAGGATCTGTACTGCTCCCACTTGGGAATGAGGGGTACTTGGCTTGTTGGCATTTACTCCCACTTTGTAAATAGTCATTTCATAAGTATAAAGGATACCTTAAGAAGTATCTACTTTCTGTGTATGCTCATACTAGGGCTTGACCTCAGGGCCTGGGCATTGCCCCTTAACTTTTTCGCTCAAGGCTGGCTTTCTATCACTTGAGCCACAGCTCTACTTTGGCTTTTTGGTGGCTATTGAAGGTGAGAGACTCATGGAAGTTCCTGCCTAGGCTGGCTTTGAATCCCAACCTTCAGATTGCAATCTCCTAAGAAGCTAGAATTATAACTGTGAGCCACCACCAGATGGCTTCTAGTCTCACTTTTTACCGGTAGCTGTTAAACACTCCACACAAGAAGTTCTCAACTTTAATCTCACTATTCATAGAATAGAATAGACTATCATCATATTGAACAGGCTGTCCATTCTATATTAAAAATCATGTTTAGAAAGTGGCTCAGATAGTAGAGCTGAAGAGCTCAGGGACAGAGCCCAGGCCCAGAGTTCAAGCCCCATGACCAAGAAAAAAAATATCATGTTTCTTTCATTTGGAATATCAGCAGATCAGCTACCAGTGTACCTTTATCTACCTATCCATCAATTCTTAGAAATTCAAAAGGCAACCAACAAACTTTGTATCCATTCCCACAGATTTTCTCAGGAGCCATATTTTCTTCTATATGAATTTCTGAAACATAAGTATAGTTTTCTTTCTCTACCACCAAAACATTTAAACAACTTCCCATATTGTAAAAATTTCATAGATTTAGGTTATATGCTCCAAAATGTACTCCTCTTGATTTTGCTTATCCCACATGGAAAGTCCTTTTCAAATTAACATTTGGTGTCATCTTCATGGAACTAGAAACTCCATGAGGATACATGGCAAGTCTGCCTTATTTGCTCCCCTCAAAAATAATCCCAAAATCTGGTACTGTTTAGAATTTATGCTAGGTAGAGAATTGACTAAGATGCTAAGTCGTTATTGCCCAGCTCTTACTTACAATGATATGACCAGTTTGTAAAAAGCCATATGTGGAAATGATTTGCACAAGATTGTGTAACATGTTAATGAAAAAACCAAGGTGGCTTTCTTCATTTCCTATTCTACATGGATGACACCACAGAGGTTCTTATACCTGTTTGCATTTCCTTAGCCTCAGGTTCTCAGCTCCTTCCACTAGCCCCCAAATTCACCCATACCTAATGAGCCACTCCTACTCACTACCTATCTACTTCCCCTTTACCCCCAGAGAGAGAAGCTGCCGCCTGGATAAGGTGCAGACATCATGTAGCTCCCTCTCCCATGGGAATTATGGCCCCACTAATAAAACTCCTTTTGAACCTTCTTCTCCTGTCTGTGATGATCTCTGCATGGTCCTCTGGGATTTCTGGGACATATCTTTTCAACACCTAATAGGCTGAGGAGGCCAATGGTACTGATGAATGAGTTCTTATGACTTGAATGGTGTATCCATTCCCATCGTGCTTCATTGGCTGGACAGAGAAACCTTTCTGTAAATATGCCTGCTTTATGCATACTTCATGGAAGATCCAAAGAACACAACCTGAAGTAGAATTCTGTAGCCATAGTGAAGAGCCAAGTTACTCTCTTAGAGACAGTCAGGTATGACAGGGATCAAGCCACAAATAGCAGCTGTTATTTCCTTGTCTCTGCCATTGCTAATGCAAATCTGCTAAACATAGCTTTGATGAATTATTTGGAGTTCTAAAAAGAAACTTTTCTTTTGGTTTTCTAGAGCGTCTCTTGATCTTACAAAAAAGGTAAATATGCCTTTCTACTGAGGACAAAGATGATATAATAATGACTGTCCAACTTTATGTTATAAATATCACTGTATAAATAAATCTGATTTGAATAGGTCTACGAGTCAGATGGAGAAGACACTCATTTTGGTAAACATCTCATATTGAAGCTGTAAAGACACTCTTTACTAAGTCCATGCCCATTAAATCCAAGTCTTTCTACCCGGTATGCTTCAGTCTAAATGGTCTGTTTCCCTGTCATTTTGGTGAACACTTTGGAGACAAAACTACGTATCATGAAAACCCCAAATTCCACTGCTACAACACCAAGAGATATTGACAGTCAAGATTATCTTTATATATGATGTACAGATGTTTAACTAACTGCCATGTACATTAGCTTTAGGTTCTGAGCAACTTTTGCAACATTTCCCACTTGTTCCTCTGTGGAGCAGAGGAAGGAATGTAAGAAAAAGACTAGGAACTGTGGGTGCAGTTTTAGTGGTAAGAGAATTTGCCTAGTCTTTCTGAGAAACTTACCAAAAAAAAAAAAAACAACACAAAAAAAACAGAAGTATTATTTAAGGTCTAAACACTAATATGCCAAACAATTTACATAAATCGTACAATGGAGAAGGAATTTCTAGTCTTTTTTCCTGGTGAAAAAATGAAGTGCATTCATTTGATCACAGTCACACCATGATTTAGTATTAGATCTAGGATTCCAGCTCTAAGATTGCAGTCTAGACATATCCAGCTCATTCTGGATTCCTTATTAGGCTTCTAGCTCTGGAGTCCCTCTGCCAGGGGACAAATCCTAAGATTGCTAGCACTTAAAACTCTCCTAGTTATAGAAAGTAATAACAAAGAGCCTCTCCTACTGTGAGAAGCCATTCAATAAATCGTCCTCAAAGCCTTCCCACAGAGGCTACCTGGGAAAACCCCAGTAAGACCTGAGTTCTAGCAGAAGCCATCAGTGAGTACAAACAACACAACTTTGCTTCTTTGCTACCGACCCTTGGCTCTGAGACTCAGCCTGTCATCAAGAGTGTCAACTTGAATGGATGGGCATGTGTCCACAGGAACTGAGTTGAGGTCACACTTGTCTCACTCTGTCCTGCAAACAGATGTCTGGGTGACAAGTCTTAGTCACACATGGGGAACAGAGGTTCCAGCCAAATCAGGTGGGAAGTGCCATATCTTCTTTCTAAGCCTTTTTGGCCAGCCAGCTCATTCACTAAGATAATCCTGCATCAGCTGGTTTTCTCCAGAATCTTTTAACACAAAGCCTGCGTTTGGGTGATGTCTTGTTATTGGACAAGCAGAACTGAGTTTATTTCTGTAACTCACCAAAAACCCCATCTGGTTCTGTGTGTTTGAATGTGCCCTTCAGAGTTCCCTCCCAAGGAGCCAGGTAAAAACTGATGTAATGCAGAGTTCTAGTGGTGGCAAGAAGGAAAGCAGGTGATAGAGCAACCAAAAAACAACAACCCAAGAGAATTGCTGTTTATTATTCATTTATCACATTAAGATGGAAAAACAGGGCTGGGAATATGGCCTAGTGGCAAGAAGCTCTCTGTTCGATTCCCCAGCACCACATATATGGAAAACGGCCAGAAGGGGCGCTGTGGCTCAGGTGGCAGAGTGCTAGCCTTGAGCGGGAAGAAGCCAGGGACACTGCTCAGGCCCTGAGTCCAAGGCCCAGGACTGACCAAAAAAAAAGCAAGATGGAAAAACAAAGTCTGTAATAATCATCCCAGGGAATATACAGCAAACTCTTAAGGATAATAGCTTCTCCCAGATGACAAGAGTTCAATCACTGGCCTACATGAAGCATCATAAAAACAATAGTATCTCCTCTGGAAATAGAACTCAGTGTGGTCACTTTTCAACATTTTACCAAGTTTGTTATGAATCTTCCAAATTAAATTTAAGCTCCCCACATACACACAACCGTGTACTGGACTTTTTTGTATATTCAAACGATGCTCTTTCCTGCCAGGTGTGATTTGTGAAGTCCTATACCTACCCTACCTACTGTCGGGGGAATTAACATCATCTCTATGGGGCAGGGGCAGCTGTGATTTCATTCCTGTGCTGGAAAAGTTCTTCCCTTGAATATCTTACTTCTGAGGTCTTTCTCAACTACTCAGGATGAAACACACAATGTCAAACATCCACGCTTTGTCATCTCATCAAAAGCCTTCACTGAAAAATAATATATCTCAAAGATGGTCAAATACAAATACTAAATACTGATACAAATACTAAAAGCTTTTATGCTGTATAACCTGAGAATTGAAAAGTCTAAACTGTGCCTGAACTAGTTATCATGAGATAAAAACCAACCTCAAACTATAAGAAATTACAGGCAGTAGTCCTTTTTATCCCCAGTCCCAGGGCTTGGACTCAGGGTCTTGGGTGCTATCCCTGAGCCTCTCTGTGCTCAAGGCTAGCGTTCTACCACTTGAGCCACAGTGCCTTTTCCAGCTTTCTGTTAGTTTGTTGGAGATAAGAGTCTCATAGTCTTTGCTGACTAGGCTGGCTTTGAACTGCAATTCTCAGATCTCCACCTACTGAATAGCCAGGATTACAGGCGTGAGCCAGCAGTGAACAGCAGCCACAAAGTTTTTCACAGTCACCTGCAGCTTAATCATAACTGGGGCGTATTCTAAGGGCTGTGCTGTTGCCATCCCACTGCTGAGCAAACATCACACAGCTCACTCGCACAAACTAAGCTGACTATGACATCACTAGGTTACACAATCTTAGGGGTCCACTGTTATATTGTGACCTGTCATGGGTGGAAGTGTCATTATGAAGCACATGACTACATTGAAATGAGCTCTTCCATATGAGAGAAAAAGACTCATTTTCCTTGCATAAGGATGAAAGAAACTAGAATGTTCATAAATACATTCACCATGTTTATCTAAACAACATCTTGAGATTCATGGGAGTTTTGATGCCTTATATAATATTGTATCCACTAAATGCCTTCCCCTGGTCATATTCCAAGAGATTTTAAATTGTTAGGTCTACAGACAACTACCAAGGCTCAGAAGTCTGTGAATGAAGATTTAATCATTCGGGGGGTGGGGGTGGTGGTGCTCATTCACTACCGTTTCGTCTCTATCCTTCTAATACACACTGTCACTATGGTTTCTTATAACTACACAGAAAAATGGACAGCATGGAAGAATATTCCTGGCAAGGTACTGAGAACAAAATAAAGAACGAATTTCCTTTAGTCTTCATTTTTACCTACAGGTTAGATCACTTGCGAATATAATAACCACAAACAAGTCTGCACTAATATAACATTAGATACCAGAGCTTCACAGCTATTCAGACCATGTTCACCACGAACACTGAAGTTATTTAATAAAATTGAAGATGACTTTTCAATGTGGGACACTAAGAACTTTGTATATCCCCTTGCCTGTATTTTTCATGGTGATTAGGTCTTTTTTCCCCCTCACAGACACTGGTATGTTTCTTAAAATAATATTTGGGCCTTTACTCACCCTCTGTCAAAGGGAGACATGTTGATTTTCTTAAAGCAAGTTGGGTCTGCATTCTTTCTCTGTTACTGTTACAGGTAGACCTGACAGCCATATGATCTTTTGTTTGCAAACGCTCTCCTCTAGATGGAACCTAGTTAAGTAAGTTTCATTTTTTACCTGCTGGACAGTTGCACTCAGAAGGTGTTTCTCTTGTGATTCTTAGTTTAGCCATGTGTTCGTAGGATTCCTGTAGGAAAAGAAGATCTATTAAGAGCTAGCAGTAGTATCCCAGTTCTGTGAGTTCTTCAGGGACTCTTCCTCTGTGGCTGATAATAATGTTTGATAGCCTGCACAAAAAGCATTTATGTAAGTGCATGGATCTTAGGCAATGCTAACAGTACTCAAGACATAATTTTGTTTTTAATTTAAAAATCAATTTAACATTGACATAGATTGATATATTTGGGTAATACCTTTCTTCATTATTCAACTATCACCACCCTCTCCCTGCACAGCCAAGGCAAAACTCCGGCACTAACAATGCAGCTCATGGCAAGGTGTGTCCTATCATAACAGCCAATGTTGTAGACATACTTTATCACATTCGGGCTGCAACTACTGCATCTCTTCACTGGCAGAAAAACTACCCTCTCCATACTTGAGTCTAAGTCATCTTAAAAAGGAATCCCTTTCAATTCTCCATTCATCAATATCTGAGCACAACCTCTGTTAACTCTCCCCCTCCAAAAAAACAAAGGAAACCTTTTTTTCCAATTTTTAAAACATTTAATATGAAAAGAATTCCGAGTTAAATGAATTTTAAAATCTATGGGCTTATTTCACTTTTAAGAGTGCTTACCATTCTCTATTGATAAGGCCTAACCTTATCAAATGAAAAACTGATGTGAGCATTACAATGAATATTCTCCATACAACTGAGAATGCTGACAGCCCAGACTCCACAAAACTAAACAGCCGGCAAAGCCCCTACTGCCATTGCAACATGCAATCCTTAAGGAAGACAGAGGGAAGATCCTACACACAGACTTGGAGAGAACCCAAGGAAGGGACTTGAATAAGTAGATACCACAGAGGCTCACACATCCCAAATCAACTGTATAACCAGTAAGGGTGGATCCTGCAGATTGACTGAACCTGTGCAAAATTCTATCCACATGCAACTCCCCCTTGCACAAGGCCCAGCCTCACACACCTGAGCCAGGAGTCGCTCCACTCAAGTACTATGGTCTTCAGCTGATCTGCCTTCTCAGGCAGCAGGGGAACGGAGGGCGCCCTTTTAGCAGATTCCAGGGTGAGGATCCTCGCCTGAAGGTCGTTGGTTTTCACCCCAAGTTACAGACACGAAATCACGGCCACCCCGGAGAGGACGGTGGCCAGGGTGGTGCACGGGGGCATGGCACAGGTGCAATGCTGCCTGGAAGGGCTGGGTTCTTCAGATCCAGCCTCTCACCCTGCTCCCTTCCCCACGGGCTTCTTCACCAGCATGGTAGGGGTGGCTCCTCTGGCCACCTTCTAACTCCTGCCAAGACAACTGGCCAGAGGAGTAGCGACAAGTCCTCCAAAGTTCAGTCCTGGCGGCTGCACAAGTAGTTGGCAGAGTAGGTGCCAGGCAGGCGCGGTGAGGGACCTGTATGGTGCTCAGCACGGGGACCCGCAGGCAAGGACCATCCTCAGCCTGTGGCTCTCCTCCCAGCTGGGAGAAAAACAAACAAAAATAAATAATGCTCTCCTCTGCACTCCTCTGAGCTCCTCTGCTCTCCTCCTCTGCTCTCCACTGCTCTCCTCTGCTATCCTTTTGGCCTCTCCTCCTCCTCTGCTCTCTGCCTCCTTTGCTCTCTACCTCCTCTGCTCTCCTACTCCTCTGCTCTCTTCCCCCTCCTCAATTGGATGATAAACTTGGCTTCAGGTGTGTTAGGGAGATAGAAGCATAAAGGTAGAAGAGGGAAATGGGTTTCAAGTGTACCCTAAGTGCATCAAGTATTGAAAATGGGTACTTCATTTGTGGCTCTGTAACAATCTAACATATCCTCGGACCCTGTTCATGCCAATAAGATAGAGGAGAGTTGTGTGACAGATCTCTGGTCGTGCAGGCTTTAGGTTGTAACAGAAAGGAGAACTAGATGGTTCTGAATGTTTATTCAAGGTCCATCCACCCACTTCCTCACTTTCAGCCCTCCCATTATGTTCTTAAGCTTCAAGGAAATAAGTTTTTCTGTTCTCTCACCCGATCCACTCCATTCCCCCCATGTACGGTCCAGTGCCATGTGCTAGCAATATCAACAGGGAGCAAGGTGTGGGTACTGTTCATTGGGAGCTGCAGGCTTGCTATGTTGGCTGGTCCCTCTAGAAGGAATGCTGGTGGCTCCCATACCCTCTCCTCCTCATGGGAGAGACCCCCATGACCTGTGATTGCATTTGCCTCTGTGCTTATATTGCCTCTGTATATACACCTGACCATGCTAGGGCAAATAGGCTTCCCCTAGTTCTTAAGCAATGAGCCAGAGCTGTCCAGTCAACGGTGGTCTGGCAGCATTATGCTGCTTTTAGCCATTTGGGAACCCTATGAAATTGGTCATGGCCCCTTCCAGGATGTGCAGCCTACCAGATTGCACAGGCGTGAGGCAGAAATAGCAGGGCCTCCTCTTGAGCACAGACCCCTCTCCTCCCCCCTTGTTCCTTTGCTGGGGCTGGCCAGCCTCATAGGCAGGGTGGCCCGACGAGCTAGGATGGCCAGGCAATGACAGGTAAGATTCCTCAATGGGGACGACCTAAGACAGGCGCTTTCTCGAGTAGGACATCCACCAGCTTATTAAACAGAAAAGGAGGAGATGTGGGGTGCACTGCCTGGCCCCGACTGTTTACGCCCTGGAGGTGTGTGACTGTTGCACCACCGCTGGGAAGAGGGATCCTGGCTAACCCCGCCTGCCTTCGGGGTCCGGAACTGGAAGGCAGCTCTAGGCAGTAACCTGGGGGTGGTCCTGCTGGTAGTGACATAGACTCAGGCCGCCCCTTAGGGAGGTCCCATGGCCTTCCACCCTTGACGGACAGCTCCAACCGCCAATCGTAGCCCCTGACTAGGTATGTTACACCCCTCCTCTTCCTGCTGCCATTGCCCATACTTAAGATGGGGTTCGCGCCAATAAACAGAGAGCGGTCTTGAACTCTGCCCAAGTCGACTGACCGTCTAACTGTGGCAGAAAGGTTGGGTTGGGCTGCGTGCGGGCGACTTGCTGCTTATTACCTATTCTGCCTTCATGCTCGGCGGGGCGGGGCGCGCCTCCTTGCCTCTCCTGCTGGTCAGGAGAGCTCCCGGGGTGCAGGGCCCCCTGCATCCGTCCTTCCATCTGTCTGTCTATGTGTCTGTCTCCCTGTCCATCTGTCTGTCCATCTCTTGTGCGTCTGTCTGTCTCCCTGTCTGTCTCTATGTTGTCCTGTCTGTCTGTCGCTCTCTCATCTGTCTGTCCATCTGTCTGGGTTTCTGCGCCTCTCTCCGTCTGTGTGTCCGACCGTCCCTCCTTTTCTGTCTCCCAATCCACATGTTCATCCCTCTGTCTGCCCCTCCATTCCTCCGACTGGACTGTGTCTCTCTGTCTGGGAGACGCACCCAGCACTACCCAAGGAGGATTCAGCACCCAGCACCACCACCCAAGGAGGACTCAGCACTCAATACCACCACCCAGGAGGCCTCAGCACCCAATACCACCACCCAGGAGGACTCAGCACCCAGCACCACCACCCAAGGAGGACTCAGGTCTGTCTGTCTGTCTGTCTGTCTGTGCATGGTACCCGCACCCCCGAGGCCCCAAGCCTGTCCTCACCGGGGCACCGCCTTGGTTTCCCCATCCCGAGAAAGGAGAATGAGATGCCCAGGAGCCAGGAAACCCCCAGGAGAAGCAAGAAAGGGGAAGCGGCATCCACTCCCCGTCCGGAGCCCAGAAACGTCAGGGCCCAGCCGCCCCAAGCTCCCCAGGACACCCACCCGGGGTCCACACCTGACAGACCAACCCCCTGGAACCGAGACGGGCACCCTGGCCGCCCCACACCCGACCCGATGTGCCAATGGCCTGCAGAGAGTGTGAAAGCCCCAGGGGCCACCAGGAAGGGGAGGGAGGGGGAAGGAGAGAGGGATGAGATCAAGCACCCATCCCCCACCCACCCAACACCCACCAATCCACCCACCCACCCAATTATCCACCCACCCACCCATCCACCCACCCAACCATCCATCCACCCACCCACCCAACCATCCAC